>NW_021680540.1:766145-892312 GCF_001412515.2 Diachasma alloeum
ATAAAGAAAATAAGGAAAATAAGTGAATCTCGAGATCTTAGTTGAGATAGATGGGCATAACTGATTGTTTTGTTAGATTTTATTATTTAAACTATGAGTATTATTCTTGCGTTTACGTTGTAGTTTATTTCAGAGTTTCAATAAAAAATTTTCTATGAAATGATATTTCTAATATTATTATTATCAAAATTAAGATTTTTTAATAATTTATTTTTCATTTTAATTTTCAGGTGTATTTTCAAATTTAAAATTTAACAATTTTGAAGATAATGAAGGGGATTCACTGGCTGAATTTATCAGTTTTTATATGTAGTTTTATATTTTGGTACATTAACGCTGGGTGGCGCCACACGTTTTTCAGTCCTAAGGAGTGCATTTCTCACTTTTTCACTCCTAAGTAGTGCATTTCTCACTTTTATACTGCTCAACGGTAAAAAGACCTACTTCTCATGCTTAACTACCGTCGGTAAAAGAGCCCTTTTTGGGCTTAAGCAATGAAAAAGTGTTTTTTGGCGAGTGGGGGGTTTATATCACTCGCCTTCGGCTCGTGATATAATCTCACCAGCTGAAAAACATTTTTTCATCACACTGTGACGAAAAGTGAACTTTTCGGCACTCTCCGCGTGCCTAAAAGTCCAATTTCCGCCACATTGTGATGAAATAGTATATTTCGATACAAGTGCGACGGGGTGGTAACGAGTGTGAAGTTGGCGGCCCGAGGCGAAGCCGAGGTGTATCCGAACTATATTTTTTGTTAGTGATGTTACGTTCAGCGAGTGCCGAACTGTGCCATTTTTCGTTTACTAGTAAACGAAAAGTCGAAACTTGTAAACGAAAAGACTTTTCGTTTACTAGTAAACGAAAAGTCGAAACTTGTAAACGAAAAGACTTTTCGTCTACTAGTAAACGAAAAGGCACTTTTCGACACGAGCTGAACGTAGCAGCAGTGACAAAAAATATTGTTCGTAACTCATGAAAAAATGTTTTTTAGCTCTTGGGATTATATCACTCGCCTTCGGCTCGTGATATAAACCTCGCACTCGCCAAAAAACACTTTTTTGCACTCGTTACGAAATATACTATTTCACGAGTTACAAACAATATTTTTTGACACTGCTGCTACGTTCACCTCGTGTCGAAAAGTGCCTTTTCGTTTACTCGTAAACGAAAAGTCTTTTCGTTTACTAGTAAACGAAAAAAGGCATAGTTCGCCACTCGCTGAACGTAACATCACTGTCAAAAATTATTGTTCGACACATGTGAGACAGGAATTTTCAGCTCGTGTGATTGGCAGCCCTCGGCTTCGCCTCGGGCCGCCAACTTCACCCTCGTGAAAATTCTGTCTCACTCATATCGAAATATACTATTTCATCACAATGTGGCAGAAATTGGACATTTAGGCACGCGGAGCGTACCGAAAAGTTCACTTTTCGTCACAGTGTGATGAAAAAAATAGTTCAGATACACGTGCGACGGGGTGGTAACGAGTGTGAAGTTGCCAGTCACACGAGTTGCCAATCACACTTGTATCGAAATATACTATTATTTGATTAAAAAAAACATTTTGCTGGGTGCAACGAGTAGAGTGGAATTTTCAATTCCGTAACAACTATAAAAAATATGACATTATTTTTTCAACTATTTTTAAAGTGAATTGAACGATGAAGAATTGACAGGTAATCTAAAAACATTGAGACTTTGAAGTTTACCATCAAAATTGTTGTAATTGTATATCGGAACGTTGGCTATCGCATGTCTAAGCTGACGATAATTACTCAGCATGGATGAAAAAGTCATTCGCATAGGCTATGTAACACGTCAAAATACCGTGGACATCAGGGAAGTGAGACCGTTAGTGATGTGACCAACCTACGCCCATTAGCTTAAGCTACCAGAGTATCGATTCCATTGCTGGCTTCTGCAGTCTTCCCTAGTGGCATTGATTCGCGTTTCATGTAGGCACTAGGCACCCAACATTCTCTGCAGTGTGACGCGCACATGTAGGCTTTCCTCGATCGATCATGTCAGAGGTTTGCACTGTCGTAGGTTAAATCATTAAACATTGAATAATGCCTTTCAACTTTACGCCAAAACAAAGTGGACGATAACTTAATTCATTATAAAACGCACATTATGGGTGAATCTAGCTACACGCAAAAAGCATGCGAATATTTTTAGATTGAAAATTGTCTTTCATTCATTATATCAGTAATGAAATGATGAATCATAAAAATATATGACGACGAATAACTTTCTTCAATTTCCTTTCATGTTTTTCCCTGAATTTTAAAACCTTCAATCACTCGAAACTAATCATTATGTTCATTTAAAAATTGTCATGATTTTCTTTACCATCGAAAGAATGAAAATAAATTTAGAGAAATTATATGAGTTTCAAATTGATAAATGAAAAGACTAAACATTACCACAATAATAATTTTGCAACATGATTTTCCAAGATTTTTATGATGTGTTTATAGTGCACAATGAAAATATTGTCATTAAAAATAATCGATTCTCCATAGGCACACTATTACGAAGCCATTACTAATGCTACCATTACCGTAAACTCCACCCAGAGGAGAAAAATAAAAAATAAAGTCTTATTGATTTTACTAGCCGAAAGCAATGGAGTTTTATTGGTCAAAAAGGGATGGAAAAATTGAACGCCTTGAGCAATATTGAGAACCCCTTCTCTCAATTGTTTGAACCGAATAGCAATCCTCAATGGTCCCGAGTGTATGTGAACACGATACATACCTATATATACGTGCAGCGCGCACTTACAGTAAACTCTCGTAACCCTTGCACGACCCTCTTTATACTTCCCTCCCTTTGTATTTTATTCCACTATTTACATCAACAGATTTCCACTGAACCCGCACGTTCCATTTCCCTCGAACGACTGCTAATAGAATAGTAAAATGATAAAAAGAAAATTGAAAATTCAAATAAAATGATTTTAAGTGAAAGTGTTCACTGTTAAATTTTTTCAAATAAAATTTTTTAATAATGCCTCCTCGATACTCAAAGCGGCCATGAATTTTCCGATTTGTAGCTACTAGAGTACTTTATTCTTCGGAAAATATAAAAGCGTCGTGAAATTTGACGGAAATATCCAAGGCTACATGAAGAATATTGCTCTATTTTTTTACAAGTCCTAGACTTTACTCGAATTCCAAGGATTTTTCATTGGAAAATTATTAAGACAGAAACTTTCGATAGGGAGTTGAAGATTGTCACCACTATTAATTATTTTATACTGAAATTAACAATAAAAACTCGTCAAATTTTTCAAGTAACAAAGAATTTCCAGTGCTCAATTGATTATATCTTTCTTTTGGAATTTGAACTAAACAAAGCGCAGTATTGTTGAGGCTGCCAAAGAGTTTAATTTCGGACATGTCCTTCTACCTTGGATATTTCGAAGCAGCAATTCATTTGTTCGTAAATATTTTGCAAGACCGCACCATTCGTTTTTCCTCGAAATACTGCAATCGATCAAAATCCAAATGGAACAAGTAATCCGACAAATGCCACTCGTCTCCAAACTCAAGTATTTATGTCAAGTTTCTCTACGTAGAACCATTGTATGTACCAAATTTTTGGCTAGAAAGAAATCAAATACTCTCATTATTGCGACAAATAAAAGGAACTTTAGTTCTAGAGAAGTTCGATTTCTCCGAATCAAATGTATCTCAAGAAGAGATAACTAGTATTGACTATGGAATCATGTTTATTTGAAAATTAATAACCAAATGATACTTGGTTCGAATAAAATTCTCTTGATAAAATTAATTTTTTTCTGTCAGTGTTCTGTATAACAAATAAATCGGTGAATACCTGACAATTATGGAGCAATTGTAGAATTACCAGTCAATATTTATGTTTAATTCATTGAGCAAACAGAAATTTTCTAGTAGTTTTGTGGTACTGCAGTACATTCACGAGAAAAATGAGACCTAGTCATAATATTTCAACAGGTATTTTTACATTTTTTTTTTCCAAAAATTGATAATTTCATGCTGGATGGGATGAAGTAACAGAAACATTGTGTAATTTCTCAACCATTTGACAAGAATTTAGAGGGAAATTGATAACAATATTCAAGTATGAAGATTAAACATTTTGCTCATGAGAAATTGAGAATCTCTTCATCAATTGTTTGCCAGCTTAACTATTATCCGCGATACACCCATACACACACCACCACCATACTCATAACAGTACAAGAATGAACCCTTTGAAATACTTCTCGTTGCACACCCGAGTGCCTTAACGGGTATACATATTCAGTGCGCAAGTCGCGCCCAACCAGATGTAAATAGAGGAGAAAAAAACAGGGCTATAGGAAGAATGTAATACAAAAAGTATCGTTAGACTCGTATGCAAACCGATGGCTCGTTCTGTGCTCAGATCCATCGGGCTACAAATAATCAAGTCGATGAACGACGAAAAAGATGTATCGTCAAATGAAAATCACTCCATTAATTCAAATTCGTTAAATCAACATCTACGATTTCTGTTTCTATTAAAATCTGTTTCACGCTTATCCCTCGGTTTACACGCTCGGTGAGTCAATCTTTCTCCGTGAGATAAGCCTAGACATAAATGAAATATTCGTATGAAAGTTATGATCAGGTAGATTCATGCTGGTGGAAAAATAGAATTAATCCAAATATGATAACGGCTATAAATATTTAATCCGGGCTTAAGTTTTCCGAAATAGCGATGATATTGTTGATAAATACAGATTTAACGAGTAAGTAACAATCCTGGAGTTTCATTCTCCGAGTGATGATCGCTTGATACACTAAACAATGTCTTGGGTGAGTAACAAACGAGTTTTCCACTCCTGGCACGATGAGTTATATCCACTCAATGTACGAGATGATTGATTAGTCATTCTGGCATATGTGGATGAGGTGGATCGCTGAGGGGAGAGGGCAGGCCCGGTCAACTTACAATGCACAAAAGATACTTTCGTGTCTCACTGGCCTTGGGAGAGTCCCTTCTTCCCTCAGGCCCTCAGTTGTAGTCTTATCAATTTTGATAATTTCGTTTTTCTATGGGAGAAAAATGACGAGAGAATTATTCGACAGTTCACGCTGCGTTTGCTTTCGGGTTAAAAAAAATATATGTAGATCCTGGGCTATAAACCCAATATCACAATGCATGTAGTTTGGCATTCCTATGACTATTTGATATATCTACGGTATATTACTGGAGGAAAATGAATGATACCGATGTTGAGGAATCTTGTAAAATCGAAAACGGCCAGGGTCTTATACTTTTCAACCCGATAGTAATGGTTGAGGTGATATGGAAGCCAAATGTGAAATTGGACAGATTAGCTCAAGTCTATAAAAATCCAAAACTTGCAGCCCGCTTTTATGACGAGACACATAACCCCATGCAGTTCACGAGATTGCAAACTGAATTCGTTTAAATCCAAGCAGTACTTGACTCCGTGTTCTATATTCTGATCCAACCGGAATGAGTGTCGTATTTTTTAAACATTCCAATAGTAACTTCATAGCAATCATGATTTTTTCTATAAGAATAGAGAAATAGAGAGATTTTTCAGTTTTCAAGTTATTTTCAAAGTTATGATCACAATTTTGAGAAAGAATGAAGAGCTCGTGCTCAATATTCAAAATCTAATGTGCAATATTCGATCGTGTGAATAAAGTACTGCACTCTGATCAGCCGCCATCTGTTATCGAAAAATAGTTAATGGTATGTCGAAACCCCAAGACGGAAATGAATGAAACAAGTTTGAAATTGCTCTTGTATTGCATATAATATAGTTATTTTTGCTAATAAATTAGCAATATGCTTCCTAATGGTTATTTTGCACATCATTTCCGTCTATCATGTATAATTCATGTATAATGTATAATTGTTTACTTCACCTTATTAAATTGAATAAGATTTCCTTTTACCTAATTTTGTCAGATTTTCAACTTAGTTGAATATTAACATCATTATTTTAATTATCCCTTTTCTTCTAAACAACCGATTGGCTTTTTTACAATTCTACCTCTCCTCTTAGCCCTTCGATAAAATGTTAATAGAAAAATTTTATTTACATGTACTTGAATGAATTTGAAACATCACATTTGAAGAAACCATCAAACAGCTCACTTTCAGGGGAATTTATGAAAAATTAAAAATTTTCAAAAATGACTATAAAAATCAAATAAACCAATATAGCTATCGTAATCATCTTTTAACTTCGACTTAATGGCATTAAAACAAACATTTTAAGCTATGATTGATTAATTTGAAGAATGATATTCAAAGATATCCCCGGATTTTTTATTTTCAAAAAATACCAAATTTTTGAAAATTTTCGAATAAATCAAATAACAATTATTGCTATCGCCTTCATCTTCGAACTCGGTCAAAGGGATATACAAACAAATTTTTGAAGCCATCATTCAATCAATTCAGAACATTTTTTTAGTTATCGTGGGACAACCGATTTTTGACAAAATTCAAAAATTAAAAAGCTAATCGTTGAATCAAATCTTAATTAATGGCGATCGATAGAGCTCAATAATACCTACATTTGAAAAAAAAAGATTCAATTCCATTCTTTCATTCGTGAACAATTGAAGAAAAACTTTACCACACACATACATACGGACACACTGTTAGAAGAAAAATTACTCTTGAAAAAATTTCACGTGAAAAAGCTTGAAATGTTTAACAACGACAAAGTTACATGAAATTTCTGTATTTCTTCATTGAGGAGTCAATTAATTTCTTGAATATTCAAGTAATTCTCGATTGTCAGGTACATACGGCACTGAAAAACCTTGAAAATTTTGGGAATTCAGGCAACAATTTTTCTGAATTCTCAACCTATTGAAAATTCAATTGTATGTGATGTTCAATTTTCACGATGAACTCATCGAAAAACTAAAAAAAAAACAATTGAAAAACTCAATTTTCTTGAATTTTCAAGATGAATGATAAATTAACTGAACGCTTTCATTTGAAATTGAATGCAACCTCACAACAACGAAAATTCAGATGACGCTGACTGAAATTTCAAGAAATTTCTAACAGTACACAAATAAGTAATGCAGTGTAAAAATTGGATTTGCGGACTTTTTCATATCATCAATCATAACGGGTCGATATAACACAAAAAATTCAAAACTTAAATTTAAACGATTACAATGCTTCCATGCGGAAGCAAAAATCCGTAAACACGGAAACACACCCTTTTCTGGATGAATGATGAAGATTTAGATGTTTATCAGGAGACATGAAGCTTACATATTACCTTGATCTCGAAAAATATGCAATGTAAACAGCTCCCTCGTTTACACTCAATTCCGTGAAAACCCTGGCCACCCCCCACTGAGAATCCCCAACTTGTCATACGTCTCATTTTTGCGTCTCTCTTTTTCCCTCTCTCTCTCTCTCTCTCTCTCTCTCTCTCTCTCTCTC
The DNA here is from genome assembly GCF_001412515.2 of Diachasma alloeum. Lineage (NCBI taxonomy): Eukaryota > Metazoa > Arthropoda > Insecta > Hymenoptera > Braconidae > Diachasma > Diachasma alloeum. The sequence continues at coordinate 773,610 of NW_021680540.1, forward strand.
TCTCTCTTGTACTATCTTTTCTTCATTTTTTAAAGTACTTTTAGCATATGCTAACGGGGAAGAGAGAGCTTTTATGTTGTATCGCCTCTGTGAGCCAGTACAAAAAGGCAGAACATTCACCCTGCGGTTTTCTTTCTCACATAATTTACTCCATGGTTTTCCCGTAGGTGACAAACAAAAGGATAAAATCAACAATAAACACGTGTACACTGGCATCTCTTCATTGGTGAACAGGAAATGCGTTTGGTGACGGTTGATGCATTCGAGAGGAAAAATTAAAAACTCTAGGGTCACTATTTTTGACCTCGAGATTACATAAACCAGCAATCATCGATGAGCACAAACCTGTTGTCGAATCTAAATCGACATTTATTCATGTTTAGCTATGGCAGAATAGCAATAGCCTTTCCTCACGTACTAGGAGAAAATGGCATAATGGGCTTGAAAAAAATTCATGGAGACGGGACATTGACTTTTCATATTGAACTTTTATGACTATACCGGTATTCGAATTCTCCCCTCTCCTCCCCTACCCTCAACCGCGCCCGCCTGGACTCGGTACTATTGCCTTCAAAACGACTTGACTGATAAAAGAAAAAGAAAAAAAAAGGAAATACATATAGATGTTCGTAAATGAGCGAATGAATGCAGGGATATAAAGACTGTAGCGTTGAAAATTCGTTTTACTCCGACATAATGTTTGAACGAGCGAGTGTCAATAACGCGGCTGAATTATGTTCGATAGCAGTGAAATTCCTAGGTAGTCTTGGAGAATTAGGAAGCCCCAAGCCCCGTTAATTAATTATGGATTTTGTCAATTTTTCGTTGGAGCAAAATATAGTCGCATTAAAAATTACTTCAAATTTAAATTTGGACCGGGGGAAAAAACGACAAACCACGAACTGCAATTCGTGTCATGATTCCGAAACGCACTCATAATAAAATAGAAAATGTCATTTACTCACTTACTTATTTACTCAGTCCAGTCGATCGATTAAACGAAACTCAGGAGCGTGGACTCGGCTAAACTACCTTCTCGTTGGCACCATCCAAGCAAAACGTTTGCCAGATACAAAATTTAATAATAACAAAGTAAGTTAAGCTGACAACAATGAAACGAGGGTGAAATGGCGAATGAGTAGAATGTGGATCACTTTTATTTACAAATAAGATCACTCAACACTCGAACACCCACGCGTTTTTTCCAAGGATTACAACCACTGTAAATAAATGTTAGCGAGCGCACCGTAAGTGGAAGGAAACACGAAACGATCATACACGTCTTAGAGCTGTGAAGCCGTGCTCCAAACTGACGGCGCGGGCGCTTCATAGACTCGAGAGTGCGCGAATGGCGCCGCCTGGACAGACACCGCACGAACTGACGCTTGCCCTCGACTAATCCACAACTGCCTTTTTCTGGCTCCTCTCATTCCGATCATTTTTCACGACATATTTAACAATTTTTAAGGTATGACAAATTAATCGAAAAACGTAATTAAATGTGTCAGTCACGAAATAAAGTGTCTCATTTTTGTCTCTTCGTGTTGCAATACGTGACTCATCGTCCCATACTGAAAAGTCTAATTGGATGGGAATGCAGCGGGCCTTGTCCACCTGGAGATTCCCATTAAAACACTTGATTCATTATTATAAGTAAAAATCATTGGATCATTGGATTATGTAATGGAGAGATTGACATGCTTTTCTCCCGCGAATCTCGTTTGTGTCGCGATTATACCGTAGCATTGATTTTCCGGTGAGTCTCATGCTACCGAGACGGTCGGTCACCGCGTAATCATCAGAAGAAAAAATACGATAACGACATGGTAAAAGGGTTTTTGATCGATCCTACGTAGGAGTTCCGACTATGTCGCATATACAGTAAACATGATATTGGTCTATGGGACGCACTACTATGTTGGATATAGTGACAATTACGATGCAACATGGCAATTCTTAATGGAGTAATACTCGCCGTGTCCCCATGGGAATGCTTATTATGTCTCCATGCATCCAGAAAAATGTTTTTTTTTTAATCAAATAAAAATCTTTATTTGAAATTTTTTACTTAGTTCAAGAATATTTTTATTGCAAATGAATAAACTTGTTTACTTGTTCCAAGAAAAAAGATTTACTTGTATTAAACAAACAATTTATTTATTTCAAATAAATGTTTTTTTTAAATCAAATAAACAATTTATTTTGGTTCAAATAAACATTTTATTTTATTTTAAAGTAAATCAAATTTTCATGCAATTTGTGGAAGAATTTCGAAAGTGCGTTTCAACAATATTCGTGGGCTATATGGAAGAAGGTCGTATTGACCATTTTGGAAGTTTCAGGCCAACTAAGTAAAAAAAGGACGTATGAACCTAATCCAGGAGACGTGAAATCTGGACGATTTGAGCTCTGGAATCATATTGATCCAATTTTTGATTACACTTTTCACTCCAGTATATACGACTTTCTTTCACAATCGTCTCCCTGATAGTGAAATCATGGAACCAAAATTTCCCCCCCCCCCCACAAAATGTCTTACCCTTAATAATTATTGCATGTTTTTCGTTCATTCTTTTTCGATTTTATTACTCACTCAGAGCGATAATAAATTTTTAGTATCTCTATATTATAAAAATCCAAATCGACTTCTGGTGATGAAAATTTGGTACTCGAAATTAAGACTCCAAAATTAAGGGTCGAAATCAGAGTCACAAGGGCCCAAATAAGGGTCCAAATGCGGGTCATGGGGGTCATACGAGGGTTATAGGGGGGTTGGCGACCAGAGCGAGCAGGGGGCCTAGCCCCCTAGTCAAATATTAATTTAGTTCAAAGAAAACATTTATTTGGTATAAATAATTTATTTGGGTCAAATAAAGATTTATTAATAGTAAAAAAAACATTTATTTAATATAAACAAAACTTTAAATAAAAATTTTCATTTCATTTAAAAAAAAAAACTTCATTTACTATGTAAATTAACTAATTTATTTGATTCAAATAAACTTGATTTGAATCAAATAAATCATTTTTCTGGGTGTGAGAATAGTTGCCATGTCCAAATGGAAATGCTTACGCCATATCCATGAGAATGTTCACCATGTACTTGGAAAATGGTCCTATGAATCTGTCAATATGCCCACAAGAGAGTTGAAATCCATAACGCTTTTATGATGCGTTGACAAACGTACACCTGTCAACTTTCCCCGAGTTGAATATTTGAGAATTACATTGAATTTTAGCAGGAAATTTTCAATTTAAGAAATTCAAATTCATGCTTCACTGTTGAAACATCTAGCGTAAAATATTCCAGACTTGATAAGTACTTACCTGAGTAATTTCTTTTTCTGTAAGTGTAATAACTAACATTAATGGACGCATATGGCATCCAGAGTATCGTACGTAATTGGATAATCACAGGCGTATGTAATTTATTTGAAATAAACTTTTTAAGTCACATTATAACTCATAACGTCATGTTGAACGATATATTGCATCTCGTGATCTCCAGACGATCGAGAGTAACAAGATTTTGGTGCCATTTTATACTTGTTCGTCTCGTTATGGGTTATCCGTTTACGACAATGCGGCTGTGGCGTGAAGTTTATGGTAGTCATGATAAGGAGCCACGGTCGCGAGTGACTCGGTACGATACGTATGTGCGAGCCTTGCGATGAGAACTGTGTGTGCCGAGCACCAACCATCGTCAACAGAAATACAACAAGCGGCTTGTGTACACTCGTGATATCGTTGGCGCACACACAACCGACACCAGGGAAGAGAGCGAGGTCAACTGGAGAAGAGAACTTACTGCTTGAAATACATGAAAATTCTTTTCGATATTGTTGTTATTCTATTCTCAATTAAATGTATTATTCAGATGGTTATTTTGAGCCTTTGTATTGGGATTCTCCAATTGCATATTAATTTTCTGAATTTGGTGAATGACCTTCACTGATAGAAACCTTCGGGTAAAATTTCAAGTGAATATGAAGTATTCCATGCCAAATGAGTCAACGGCTGACCCTCACCCTTTTGGAAATTGATCTCGATTTTTTCTACGGTTGGGGGTTTAGAAAAACTCATTTTTTTCACATTTTTTCGACGGCCCATTTCGGAGATATGACTTTTTTTTGTCTTTTCGTTTTTTTTTTTTCAATACCTCGGGTTCTATCCAGCCGATTTTAATTTACGACGGCTCAAAATTTTCCATTTTCAACCATCTATAAGAAGATTTTGGGTAATTAAAAAAAATTTGAAAAACTTGAATTGTCAAAATTATGTCACCTTTTATTTTTCGCATCTTTTTTTCAGTAACTCTTATGGTCAAAACAAGTATTTTGAGCTGTCATACAAGTTGGGTTTCGTCCTGGATCTATTTAATTTTCAATTTTTTCTCCTCGAAATTCCGCGAATTTGGTAAAAACACCCCAAAACGACTTCGATTATGTATAAAAAAAAATATAACATATAAGTATACATTTAAATTCACTTTATTACTGTTTAAAATCATAGGCAATCAACGCCATTTTGGGGTATTTTAACCAAATTCGCAAAATTTCGAGAAGAAACAAGTGGCCTATTGTACAGGCCTAAATCAAGTATAGTTTTTTTTAAAATAAAAATTAGCAATTCGCTTCCCAACGGTAAATTAGGGAAGAAGATATACCATCCATGAAACCTTAATATGATCCCTAAATGTCCCAAATGGTTAACATGAGCTCCACATGCCCTGGTTACATATCTAACAGACGTCGACTAAATTAAAATTAAACTACTTTAAACATCCACTGAACATTGATTAAACCTTGACGAAACCTTGGTTAAATCCTAATTAATCTCGGACTAAATCCCGACTAAACCCTGACTAAACTCTGACTAGATCCCGACTAAACCCTGACTAAACTCCAACTAAATCTCGACTAAACCATGATTAAACCTCGTTAAATAGTTTTTAAGGCTATAATTTCAAAGCAAATGATGCGATCGCCACTGACTTCGAACTCGACCGAAATAATATCCACACTAATATTTTAAGCCATAATTGAAAAGATTTCGACGATTATTTTTTATATGATGGTCGAAAAACTACATTTGAAAAAAAGCTCATATACATACGTCCATATATACATACGGACATGATTTAAAAAGAGCATATTCGAACGCCTGAGACCAAAATTAGTCATCGTCACACCAAAAATAGAAATTTCAAATTTGACGAATATTATGCTTGGAGGAGGAAGCAAAAATTGAAAATAAAATAGATCTAGGACGAAACCCAACTTGTATGATGTCTCAAAATACTTGTTTCGATTACAAGAGCTACTGAAAAAAGCTGAAAAAAATCAAAAGTGACATAATATTGAAAATTCAAGTTTTTCAAGTTTTTTTTTGAAAATTCGGTATTATGAGCACCTAGGGGTTGAAAAAAAATTACTCAAAAAATTCTTATAGATGGTAGAAAATTGAAAATTTGACGTGTCATAAATCAAAATCGGATGAATAGAACTGAAGTTACTGAAAAAAACTGAGCGCGCTGTTGTCACCTTGGCGCTTACCGCCATGCGCATATTTCAAGTGTGGCTGTGAATGTAGCAACACTGTCGCTCAAGGAGTCGAGAGGGACTCACTTGCACCGGGTGGCGCGGCGTCTTTTTTCTATCCATTCGACCCTTCTTTCCTTTTTTTAGCTAAACAAATTTCTCGAGAAAAAACGGACAACGCTATCGCTTAATAAAAGAATTGTATTAGAAACTCTAATTTTTTCAGATTTTATAAGCCTCGAGAAACACGTTTAAATTAAAAAAAACGAAAACGGGCGGCGCCGCGCTCTTTGAGCGAGTGGTCGAGGATTAATGAAAAATTGAATTTTAAATTGTGTCAATGACTAGAGCTTATTGAAGTCAATATTCATGGACAAATTCATGAAATTCTATTGATCCCTTGTAACGAAAATTTTGAGAAAAAAAATTTTTTTTGTAAGACCACACACACACGCGTACATACATACATACATACACAATATCGATACTATTTAAAGACTACATATACGGTCTTTTTAGACTACATTTAGTTATCCTCACACAAAAAATTAGAAACATAAATTTGAACAAATACTATGATAGGTCAAATAGAATAATAACTCTGTGATTTTATCTTGCTTCAACTCTTTATTCAGTCGCACGCAGTTGAAATAACAAAAAATTCTCCGCCTTCACTACTAGAGAAAAATGTATTAATCTCAAACCAGTAACCGGAACTAAAGATCGAGAAAATAAATACGGAAAATGCTCTATGCTGCGCACCGAACCTCGAGAAAGCATGAGATTAAATGAGTGCGGGGGATTGTAATACGGCTGGACTCGTTGAGTGCTTTTGAAAAAAGAAGATTCTAGAAATAATTTTTTTGATATCTAAATTATTAAAATAATTTATAAAGGACATAAGCATAAAAATTATTTCATTATTAATTGTTTTCAATAAAAGTATGAATAAATAGAATTTCAATTGACTAGCTTGGAAAAATTAGTGGCAACACTGTAGGATAATGTGACGGTTGAGAGAGGTGAGAGCGGTCCCGCCAAATGACAGCTGACTGAGCCGTCGTTGTCACGTCTACTCCTGTTCACAGTCTCCCGTGATTCTAGTTGGAAATTGTTAATAATAAAAAAAAAAACGATAAATCCTTATCTGACAGGTGCCAATATTTTTTTGATTTTTTTCTCGTTTTTAAGAAAAAAAATTAGATTTTAATCTTTGTTTTAACCGGAGCTGTGTCAAATTTAGCGTTTATCACATAAGATCCTGTATTAAATAATGAATTTTCAACATTTTCATTTATAAAAACTTGAACGACAATTAAATGAGGAAAAAAATTACGAATCCGAATCACACAGAATTTTTAGGCGATTTGTTGTAGTTTTTAAAAATCTTTGAATTGAAATATAACCTCCTAAGGGTAGAGCTACTTTAAACGGGTAAACCATCGGTCGTCCATGTTATCAGGGCGATCACCACGCCACCATCGGTAGTGATCCCAATTCCCAACATCGCCACTTTTTTTTACACCCTAGGGGGGTAAAATACTTAATTTTGTCGTAACTTCACAAGAGCCTGTGTATAAGGCTCATTTCGTCTAGGTAATTTCTCAGTAATGTTCACAATGTGTTAGATACTATTAATGAAAACAAAACTTTTTTAGTGAACATTGACCGACAGCAATTCGTGATCGCAACGTAGATGTGGGAGCCACCAAGTGGTCTCTGACCTAACTACCCTTGGCGGGCAACCAATGAGAGTCTGATGACTGAACCAATGATGGGTGTCAACCAATGAGATCACGGAAAATCCAGAGATCTCATTGGTTGCCCGCCAGGAGTAGTTAGGTCAAAGACCACTTGGTGGCTCCCACATCTACGTTGCGATCACGAATGGCTATGATTGGCAGTGGTTGGTATGCGGGGTCGGGAGTTCGAATGCTGCATGGAGAAAAAAGTTGAAGAAAAATTACCGAGCACAGTCAAGTAATCGTGGAGCAAACTTCATTTTTGAAAGAACTGCGAGATTAATAGTGAATTTTACTGTCAATTTTTGGCCCGGTAAAATTTATTGAACGTGAGGGTGATTTGTACCGAAACTGTAAAATTTATCCTGCATAGGGGAGGGTGTCCCTGTACTGCCCACCTAAGGGGAAATGCCAGTTTTATATTTTATATTTCAACTTGAGTATAAAAAATGTATTTCCGTCCCAGCGGGCGCAAAGTTACATTTCTCTCCCGCTTCGCGGGAGGGAACTCTGACTTTGCGCCTACGCCGAGACGGAAAATCGCGTTCTAACCACGGGAAGTAAAATAAAGGACCCTCCCGGCTGAGGATCCTTTATTTTCCCTCCCTAGGTTAGAAATATACTATTGTGAGACTTCTTTAGCTATTGAACTCGTTATTCTCGAAGTGTAGACGCCTAATTCTCCTTAGAATCCACAAAATCGATTGAAAATAAAAGAGAGAGCCTATTGATCGGTACTACCCGCCGTCAGGTAATACCGCTCGGCACGATTCCAATGCCGCTCATAGGGTTTTGCATGTCTCGCTCACGCCGCAACCTAACCTGTACTCGAGTGCTGTTAAGCAACTACGTGGCTGATCCTATGAGCGGTATTACCGGTTCCGTTCGGCGTCAACAAAATTGTTAATAATTATTGACATGAGTGGAGTTTTGAGTTCGAATTGGTCTCAAATTACGTGTGAAAGTACCACGAATCGAATAACCACAGTTTAATATGAGAATTCAGCGTTTGAAACTATCAAAAACCTTAATTACAAGTCCACAAATTTTGCATTGTAAAGATCTCAAAACTTCGTTACGTGTTTTTTTGATATATAAAGTGGTAAATAAAGTGAAATTTTTCCGACAATCACATCCTATCATCAAATTCTTCATGATCAGGAACAGAAAGAAATTTACAAGTTGATGGTTGGGGAGAAATTCGGGTGAGCGGTATTACCCGCTGAGCGGTACAGGCACACTTTCCCCTACCATCAAAAATTATCCCAGTGAACGTACATAATTTCTTCAATTTTTCTTTTAATTTTTCTGTAACGGAGAGGGATTTTTACCGAACCCGTTGGGTAAAAATTCACTTCCGTCCATCCCCATGACCTCCATGATGGGTACAAAACAAACAATACCCTATCGGTGTGGGATATTTTACTGAAGGATTTAACAGAAGGATAACTTTTGTATCGATGCAAATGTGGTTTTTTACCGAAAAAATCGTAAGGTATCCACTGAAATTCAGTTTTTGTTCATTAAATTACATTTTCCTCCACGATTACCATTCGTATATATTTTTTTCGGACCGCTGCATGGAAAGTTCATATTTTCCTCCCTGATGAGCGGGAGGAAAGTAAGCACTTTCAACCCTCGAGTTCCTTTGCAGGCGTGTTAAAAAATCGCATGTGCACCTCGGGCGAAAAATCTTGACTTTCCGCCCTTGATGCACAATATACTATTTCGGCCAAGTGACCAACCATATTTTTTATCATAACGGCCGTAGGCAGGGATTTACAGACGCGCAACGTCCGTGAAGTGCTGCCTTACGGCCGGAATGACTAACCGGAATGACTAACAGAAATTTATAGCCTCGGCAGCAAAAGCCATTTGTTTCTAGGAAACTACTGAGTCGTGCTAGAATATTTAGAGTTCTCATTTTTAAATAGTAGATTATGTCACATAATCACATTCGTCAGATAATACTCTTATCGCCGTGTGACATACAATATTTTATGTCGTTGGGCCCGAAAACTGCGATCTAACCGAGCGAAGCGAGGTTAGAATCACGGTTTATCGGGCCTAAAGACATAAATTAATATAATTGCAAGACAAGTTCTAGTTGAAACATGAAGATATGGACTATTGAGAAATTCAATCCAGTTAAAGAACGCGAGTTATGTTGAAAAATAAATGAATAAAAATGTAGAAAAAAAAATCGTAATTCACACACGAGTAGTAAGAAAAATATTTAAAAAATTAAGGAATAGTTTCTTGAACCATATGAAAAATTATATGAAAAAATTTTCATGATTTTCGTCGTTCAATTCAATACAAAATCAATGAATACAAAAATTTCAACGGGTGTCTTATTTTGTACCGCATTTTTATTTGACCCAGCATTCCATTTTACCGCGGTCGCTCCCAAAACACTTTCTGCATTTCGAAAATTCCATCTTTTGACACATAAGTTGCAGCAAAGATTCATTCATTTGTGGAATAATTGCAAGATGAGCAGCAATTTTCAGTCATTTTCAGTACTTTGCTCACTCCTAGTATTAATAACGGCCAAATTACCGTGAAAGATTCACTTATTCAACTTTTTTCTGTCAAGTTAATCTTCTGTTAACTATTAACAAATATTTATTTGACTATATTCAAATTGAATATGGGTTTAATAAGTCAACTCCATCATTTGTTAATAATCAATAGACGTTGTTATCGGTAAATGATTCGTTCTACAGTGTAGAAAATGTTAATTACTCTTCCAACAATTTCCAACATTTTTTCAGAGGAAATTTGAGCATCTATCTCCACCGTTACAGATCTGTCTTCGACCTTGGTGAACACGATAAACCCTTGGCTCGTCTCGAATAAAGTCACACATTTACAAAGAAAAAAATAATGTCCATTGGGACAGGTGTTTAAAGCTGATAACTTGAAAGTTTTCTGATTTATTATTTATTCATCATCAGGATTTTATTCCACAGAGACAAAAATAGTTCATAGTGGGACAATTCAATCGTTTATTACAATCTCCTGAGTGTAATAATACAATGAAATCGTGCAACGAGTACATGAAAAAGAAACAATTCATCGTAAAATAGTACTATTCTCTTTGGTGAAGAGGATAAAAAAATGAACAAGAATAAATTCTGTTTATAAAATTGTTGATGACATGATATATAAAACATACATTTTTTTATATACAGTATTAAATAGCTTCTTCCTTGCTTTCTCTGCCGCCACTTTTCCTTTCATTCAATCGACGGTTCCATATTGCGAGAGTTCAATCACCACGGATCAACAACAAACCGAACCGAAACTCGTTTCTTAATTCCGTTTTTTTTTATCGGCCTCTTAGCTATATTGCGTTTTGTTTTTTTTATCGAGGTATTGGGATGGTTGTTCAAAGCCGAGGTTAAACAAGTCATTCATGAGAAGCCCCGCGTAATGACGGTTCCATTAGTCACGCTGATACAGGTGAGTCTCCGGGAATTTTTCGTTCAGACGTTCTAATTAAGAATACCGTCTTTTACAGAACAAACAGCGTCGGCATCTTCATCCATCGGTGCGGATATGTCGTGCGTTCAGCAGGAAGTAATCGAGCATTACACTTCGAGCGAAATTACAAATATCGTGAGATTGTGTTGGTAACGATTTTTAGGCTCGAGCAGTTAGATATTTTGATTATTTTCGATATTCATTGTGTGGATATTGGGTGGTGTTAATGATATGATGTCATTTTCATTAAATTTTAAACATTTCTGTCCCAATTTTCCAATGAAAAATCCTTAAGATACAAATTAAATCTTGAATTTTTAACACATAATATTTTTCGTGGAACTGCAATTGTTCATGCCAAATTGCTTAGGGAATATGAAATTTATCTTTTCTTTCATGACACAAGGCAGACTAATCTAGTGCTAAATTTCTCTTGAAGAAATTTCTCTTCGAAAATTTCGCGATAATTTCTGTCACACAGCTTCACCTATTCAAAAACTCCCCCTCTAATTCCTACCTACTAGAATTACCAAGAAAACCAAATGGGCAGAGTCGAAGAAATTATGCTGCTGTTTCTAGTATTGTATCATGTTTATTTTAAGGAAATTTATAGATTTATTAGAAAATAGGCAAGGAACACCGGAACCATTTCTATATCATTGGACTTGTGAAGGGTGCCCAATTCAAGGGGAATAGACGCTAGGGTAAGCTACCCAGTAGATGGACACTGCCCTATAGATGGACGAGCTACTTTTGGATAGGAAATTACGCAAAAAAATACTGAAATGTGAATTGTTGCTTTGAATTTTCACTAACTGTTGTGATTCTTAACCCCTGAGTGACGATTTTTTTTCGATGAATTTTTTTTTTCAGTTGCTAAAAAACAAACGTCCATTTACTGGGCGGTTTTCTTAGGCATCCATCTACTGGGCAGTTTACCCTATGCGCTAAAGAATTATCAGCAGAATGGTAGGAGTGATTTTGATTACACGGAGAAAATAAAATAGTAAAGATTACCATGTCGGAATCCGCACATAGTAAACGTTATCAAAGTTTTGTAAGTATTACTATGGACATGGTAATGGCTACCATGGAACATCGTAATGGGGTGTAGTATGGGGTGTAGTAAGCTCATCAATGGTAATAGGTACTTTGGGCATAGTCATAATTGCTATGTTACATAGTAAGCGTTACTATATAACATCGTAGAACTTAATATGTAACATTGTAAAGCTTACTATGTTAACACAGTAACGCTTACTATATTACGTAAAATGTCCTATAACACATAATGAAATTATTCCAAATAATTGAATACCATCCAGGAATGAAACAGGACTAGATCAATGTTAAACACAGAAATATCATTAATTCATGAACGAGAATTTTCTTGTTGTAAGAACCATCTAAAAGAGAAATTATGTTTCTGAATAAAATAATGAATTTGTTCAGAGAGCTCCGAATAAAGTCCATTAAAACCTAAATTAAATTTGCAGTTGCCTTTTTGTTCATATCAAGTGAATAGTTTTATAAATGTAAACAAATGCTTTCTTGATACAACTAAGAGTTTATTAGTTAGAAATGTGGAATCATTGTTTAGATGGCGAAGGAAAAGAATTTATTGATGTGTAATAATTCTCTGTTTCAATCAAATAAATTGTTTATTGATTTCTAATTAATTATCTACTTCTAATGAAGGAACTATTGATTCCATATAATTGAAGCTTCATTATTTAAATAAATATATGAATTTCGAACAAAAATATTGTAGAATTTAATAGGAAAATTTCAAATAAAAAGTTTAATTTCTTTAATTTTTTTAAAGAGTTTAAGCCTTAAGCGTCTTGAGTTTATGTAGTAACATAGTAAGCATTATCATAGGACATAGTAAGCATTACCATGTGAATAGTAAGCATTACCGCGGGACATAGTAAGGATTACTATGTAGGGACAGTCGAAAACCCTTTTACTATATTACCATAGTAATCTCTTCTATGGCCATGGTAATATTCACTATTTAATTCTCTCCGTGTATCTGCAGTATATTGTAAAACTGTCAAGATTTTCACTTCCCTATGTTACTAATTCTGATGAACCTCTGGAGTCTTTGGCTAACTCAACACAGATATAAGATGAAGATTCAATTAATCATCGAAATTAGTGCCTCGCTATTTGTCATCTTAGTGGACGAGGTATGAGTGTGAAGAATTTTTGTGGGGATATTTCGCGCAAGAGACGTTCGATGAGAAATTTTTCGAAAAAATTCAGCGCGGTTGCCTATTTAATGAAGAAATTCATGGAGGCTTCAAATATTGGGGAGCCTCTTTTGGAAATTTCATATCAAAATCTATCAGAGTTATGTTCAAATTATCATAAAACTGTCATCTTTAATTGAATTCTCTTTTCTCGAACTGACCATGTGTCACAAAATTATTACTAACAATTTTGAAAAAAAAATGCAATATCACGCATCACGTACAGTTCTTAATTTACTCAGCAATCCCAGGAATTTATCAACACGTGTGATTACACTCGTGGGCCAATTGTTTTTAATTACCCGAAATTCCTTGGAATAAGTTGATGATGGGTCAGCATGAGCAACGGTTTCGGTTTTAATTGTCGTCGAGAACGGTGAGATTTAATTTCATTTGCAGGGGTAAGCGAGAGAGAAAGAGAGAGCTCGTGGGACAACGTGTCCTTAACTGTAAACGTCTCCGAGGCGTGCAACGGGCAGAGAGCGGCAGTTGAGAGCAAGAAACGAAGCTCGTAATCGCATCAGCATTGGCCATTTCCCATTCCACTCAGTGCAATGTGAATCCTCCTCATCGGTCGGGTGAGACCGAGGAGGGAGAGAGACAAGGATATCTGTACAATTGAAGAGAGATACGGCGAGGTGGAACGAGCAAATCGAGCTACGTTCGGCATGAAACAACCTCCGGGACGGCTTTTTTATCCGCGGAAGTTTACCCCGGGTTGAACCACCGGCTATACAATTCCTTCTGTCCATACTCGGATTACACGTATGACGTCAACTTTATTTTGATTATCCCATCGATTTCAGACTCAAGTTATAGCCCTACCCCGAATCCTTCAAGGGTTCGTTGATCTCCATTTCAACTTGAAAGACAACGTCAGTCTCAGGGAGAGGGGGAGCAATGGATCCTGAAGTGACAGGATGATAAATTGAATGCTAAGTGGGGGAAGGTGACATGCGGGTGGTAGTTTAAGGATGATCGGGCGAGGAGTAGGATATTCAAAAAATGCAGCCAATTTTATGAAGATTTTTTCACATATTATGGAATCCTTTTAGACATCGTTTGCAAAATTTGAGAAACTCCAGAAGCAGGGCAACAAAAAAAATGATTTTTAAAGTTGCTGCTTATACATGAGGTTAAATGAGTTATCGATAATTTCAGTATTTTTTCCACATTGCCGACTGGTCGATAATGTAGGGGAAATGCACGAGTTATTGATGCTCCCTTTAACCTCATGTATAAGCAGCAACTTTAAAAATTATTTTTGTTGTTGCCTTGCTTCTGGGGTTCCTCAAATTTTGCAAACGGCGTCTAAATGGATTCAATAATGTGTGAAAAAATCTTTATAAAACTGGTTGCATTCTTTGAAATTTGAATATCCTACGCCTCGACCGATTATCCTTAAGGCGTTTCGTGCGAAAAAGGTAAATAATGACATTCATCTGGAATTCGTACAGAATGTTTGTAATCACACTTGAATTATCTATGAATTTTCGTAGAATTTTTTCAGATTACTTTTTTAAGTTATTAACGATTGAAGTCGCTCCTTGTACATGGGCTCTTATGGAGATTTATTTGTTTAGCATGAAAGTATATTGTCAGCGCAAATGGTAACGCAGTTTCATGCTAAACAAAAAAATGTCCATAAGAGCCCATGTATAAAAAGCGACTTCAATCGTTAATAACTTGAAAAGGAAATTTGAAATTTTTTTAGGAATTTTCAGTAGTAATACCACTAGTGCTTCAAAATTATCGGATATTTTCCGATAGCTTCGTTGCCTAGGAACGATTGTGTCAAATTTTGCAGATTTAAAATCCCAAGTGCGAAGCACGAGTGATTTTTCTGCAAAATTTGACACACTCGTTCCTAAGCAGGGAAGCTTGAGGAAAATATCCGATTAATTTTAAAGCACGAGTCGTATTTGACGGATTATTTTTCCACTCGGATTTCGGCCAAGCAGAGTGCAGTGAACAGCATCCGAATACATTTACACAGCCATACATTTACAACCCACTTTTTTGTTTATCTGTCACACAGAATATTAAACGTGAAATGCGTTGAAAGATGAGAAACTTTTGAAAAGCTACTAGTGAATTTCCGTCGGAAATTTTTTAGAAATTTCCAAAATAAAACTGTTTGACCTCCTCAAATACTGCGCTCTGATTGGCTGAAATCCGAGTAAGAAAAATAATCATAAATAATTCAATTGTGATTATAAACATTCTATATGAATTCCAGATGAATATCATTATTTACCTTTTTCGCAGGAAACACCGTAAAGCCTTTTCTTGTGATATGTACAATGTTTGGTTCAAAGATTTTCCGGGTTTGGAATGTAGAGAAATATAGATAAAAATTCTCAACACTTGATGAGTTATCATGAATTTTTGGGAAAATTTTCGATTTAACCCCTCATACTGAAAGAAAAAATATTTTCCTGGATCAAAAGAATTCTAGCCACAGAATTCGTGATGCTTATTTTTTAACTTTTTTAATTCCATGATTATACTTCCTTAGAACTACAACTCGAGAATTGATAATGTGATCGGCATTATCTTTCAACTTGGTCTAGATAACATTTAAAAAAATATATTGAGTTCAAATTGAAACCATTTGGACAATTTTTTTAGGTATCCTGACAAAACTAAATTTCAGAAAATTTTAAAATTTTGGGAACTAGACCACCGAACAAAATTAAATTGGTAGCAGATGAAAGGGCTCATTGGACTTTACATTCCTTGGAAAAAATAATAAAAGGGAATCAATTTGTTGTTGAAAACAATCACGGAAAAAAATATACTTGAATCAAGTATATTATTCTTAAATCAAGTATATTTTATATTCAAATCAAGAATAATATACTCGATTTGAGTATATTTTATACTATAAGTATATTTTATACGCTCTAAAAACATCATATTTTGATTCCTGACCCAAAATTAGTTATCATTATCGTTATTATTAGTTAACATAAAAATTGAGTTTCCATCAATAAGATTTCTAGAATTGAAGAGGGGAAATGTGTTTTTCGTCTGGATTTTTTCTGCGTTTTCTCAAAAGAGCATTTCGCCATACTTTACGAAGACGAAACGTTGGGATAAATTCTTTTCAACGTTACCTACATGGAGAGAAATGTTCAGTAAAAATGACGTATCTTTTCCGTAATTGCGATGCGAAATGTGGTTGTAGGAAATTTTGCGGAACTGTAACGGAATTTTTCCAGAGCGTTCTGTAATTTTTATCTGAATCTCCTGTGAAAAATTACGATACTGTCACTTAAATTTTGTGAGTTCATTCCGTAATCGGTGAGCGAATTGTGAGTTCCGTAATTTTTACTGAACATTTCTCTCCGTGTACTAACTATATCACTCGAAAAATGCCAATGACCGCCTAGGCCAATAAATTAACATCAAAGAAGAAATAAAGTACTTCAACGGTCATAGAACTTTCTTTGGATATCCGCTTGTATTGATCAGTCTCTTACTCCAGCCTGATTTTTGTTTCCACTTGGGAAATTGGAACATTCACGGGAAAAAATAGACTCGAATTGAGTATATTATATACTTGATTCATATTATTCTTGATTTGAGTATATTATTCTTGAATCGAGTATATGAAATATTTGATTCAAGTATATTTTATACTTAATTCACGTATATTTTTTTCCGTGTTCTTATGACAAGAATAAATAGTTTTTCGAATAGCTCAGTGAGAGTGTTATAATCAAGATCAAGATTGTGAAAATTTGTTGACGATTGACAAAATTCTTACAAGCTTGCTCATTTATTGCAACAAACTCGAATCATTTTGCAGGTTATCGGTTCTTGTCGCATGAATCTCTCAATTTTCTCAAGTATTTTCCACCTTTCCGGCATTCAATCGCGGAAAAGATTGGAAAAAATTACCTTGATCCCAGGAATTTGTTTTTTCTCTCAGTATGCATGTACGGAACCTTCCTGTCTACGTGGAAAAATCATGAAATTCATATGAAATTGAAGCTACATATTTAGCTGCCCAATGGTGCTACTGAGATTGCATCATCTGCCATAATTTCGGAAATATTTAACCCTAGATTGGTCACCATACACTGTTAAAAATTTTCGTCTGAATTTTCCGTGCCAAATTCCGGCAATTTTTATCGTATTCAAGTTCCACTAAAATTTTAGGAAAACTTGTCATTAAAAAATCAAATATTCCATTGATTTTCTATTCAAATGATCTGAAAATCAATAAAATATTTGATTTTTCAGTTCAATTAGACTATGAAAATTCAGAAAAATCAGGAAAATTCAGGAAAAATTGTGAAAATTCAGGTCACTTTGTTTCTGAATATTCACGTTCCACTGAAAATTCAATCAAGTTGTGAAATTTCTCAACTTTCATCTCACTCCCACTGAAAACTGACGAATTTTCGTGAATTTTGAGCGCAGGGATTTCTACACGGGTTTTTCCCTAAATTCGATTCAATCTCACTCTCACGAAATTTACTCTAATATCTTCCATGAACTTTCAAAAAAATTTTTCGTCAAGTACCGCTTTCGTGTCGTTTTTCGTTAAGTACCGTTGACTGGATAACCAGAATTTTTTTTTTAATTTGATTTTTTCAATTGAAGTGTATAACAGATTATAGTGGACCAACACAGAACAACATAATTTTCAAGATTCCAAAAGAAAATCAATTGTTTTTAACAGAAGATTTTTTTCTCGTGTCAAGGTATATCCCAAGACAATAGCCTCCAAAAGTTAGTCCCTGTAGATTTCCGTAAGAAATTTTTAATGACTCAATTTATTGCATTCTCATAAGTTATTGAGTTTTTCTATCCTCAAATGTTGTTGATGCAGGCAACCATAAATGTTTGGATCAAATAAGAAATGCTTTCACAAATTTTTCATTTTTTAGAGTTAAATATCGCAGAAACTAGGTAGTACAAAATTTTACAAAAAATTCACCATATTTGGGATTTATCAATCTACCATGGATTCGTTTTTTAAAAACATTGTAAGAACGGTTTTCTCATAAAATGGAAAGATCGAGTTCGAAAGACCCATAACTCCCGTTTGGCCTATGCCTCGCTTGTTAGAAGCCCGCATTTCATTATTTATTATCTCCCAAACTATGCAGTACAGCTAGTTAGAATTTTTTTCAATAGCTGGGGACTATTATAAACATTATCTATGAAAAACATGAAAGACAATCTTATGAAAAACGTGTTTTCTAGGTATATCTTAAATGAAGTGGCCCATCACGCAACTTTGCCGGAATATCGCTAAACGTGCCCAAGCTGTGTAGAGTAAATTCGGCAACGTTAAAGCCCAAATATCACGGCGGCGCATTCCCGCGGAGGTAACCAAAGCCGCCGGGCCGCATAGGGTGACCAGACTAGGGTTAAATTTTAACTGGTCCCGCTTTTCTAGCATCTCACTCGCTCTACAGTGGCGACCTATAGGTTGCGTATGGTTTGGCGGGGATTCCCTCACGATGCGGCCATTTAAGGGTTAATTTTGAAAAAGCTAAAATGTTTTTGCATGAGTGGAAACGAGGCATATGTCGCGTACGTGAGAGGCAAAATGAGAGATTGAGATGGAAACCTAAATCGATAGAGAAATTGAACATATTTCATACAAAACTTCTGAAAAAAACCGTAAGTTGAAATCAACCCATGATAATGAAATTCAAAATTGATGATTAACGTAATGATTAACAAAATTCAATTTTTACAATGAGTTTGCAAATTCAATGATCGCTCAACGTGCAAAACTGAATTGAATTGAACTTACAAAATGAATCAGAAATTTTATATGTGGCCATATCAATAGAAACATGCAATTTCGGTTCAATTGTGTGCTCAGTATTTAAATAATCCAAATTACCATGGGTAAAGAGGGTTCGCAGAATCTACGTTCACAACAAAGTTCAAAATCTATGGAAAAGAGTCAAATGTTTGTTACTTTCGTGATAAGTAAATTCTAATAATAACTGATGGTAATGGATAAAAAAAATTTCAAGGGAGACACTATTTAAAAAATTATCCTAAGTTCCCTTTTACATTGCTAAATTTTCGGTATACTTCATTCAAGTTTCTATCAAGTGCCAGTTCCACTAAAATTTCAAGGAATTTTGTTGTTGAAACGTCATAATTTGATGAACAAAATTAATGGAAGCTGTCAAATTCAGTTTATAGTACCATGGAAATTAATAGAAACAAGGAAAATTGAAGTAGATATATATCCTTGAATTTAGAAGTAATTGAAAATTCTGCGTTCTTTGACGAGGTGAATGTCCCAGTACTTGACAGTGTATCAGTAGTTCAACTTTTTGAACATTCCACGTGTTTCCCGACTCCTGCAATTTATTATTTGGTGTCACATTTTGGCAGTTCATTCAGAGGAACCAATTGGCACGCTCAAGTGAATTTTTCTTTGTCCGTCAAAAGTTACAATATTCTATTTGTATACACATTCAGTTACTGCGACATATACTTCCGATGTGCCAAGCTTAGTAGAAGAACCCATTCGTTTAGCGATTTCCATAATTTTCAACGTTTTTACCACGGGCTACGTTTAAAGAGATCGAGTTCACTCCATCCTCTCAGACGAAAATTTGATAAAATCCATCAAGTGTTGAGAATGTTCATTGAGTGGGAAGGATCCTTTCACGCAAACTTTTGCATACAGATACATAAGCAATGCGAAAGACTGAGTCAATATTTTCAATGACAAAGTAAATTTTGAGAAATCGATCAACTTGTTCCACCTCTGTATCTTGCGAGATCGAGCAGTGTGATTTACAAAAGTGTGTATAGTGGTATTATATCTCAACCTCTTCAGAAATTCAAATATTCATACCAACTCTCACATATTTTGCATCATTCGACTTTTTCAAAACACACATTGGATTAAACATTTTGCACTCCTTCACTCATTACAATGATCTTGCATTACATTTTTTTTTCAATTAACATGGAAGAACAGGGAAGAACAATGACAATCAGGAACGCAAAAGAATGAAGGAATGAGAAAAACGGAAGAGCTGAATTATGAGTTCAGACGAGAGAAAATATTTCTTAATCTGAAATATCCAACTTCCGTCAATTGAGAATGTGGAAATTCTTAGTTCAAAAATGAGTATTTTTAATTCGAGAATGGGATAGACTGAACGCGTCCAGTGAACTAATTCCACTGTCCAGTAAACTAATTTATATATTATATTTATATATCATAGAATAAATGTTCAATAGAGTGGAATTAAATATTGTTCTATTTAAACACCCATAGAATGTTGATAAATTCAATGAAACCTTGCAAATCTTGTTCGTTTGATCAGCTTTACTCGACGCATTTTATTTGTACGAATAAAAACACCCTATTCTCGAATTAAGAAAAAAATATTCTCGAACTGACAATTTCAACATCCTCAATCTAATGACATAAAAATCCTTGACTCAAGTATAAGATTTATGATTTAAGAATATTTTTCTTCATGTGTAGAGGTCATTGTCCTTTAAACTGAAATTCTCAATACATCGAATGGATTTGCTGATTACAAATTTGTTCTTCTACACTGAATTTTCGTTTTTGCTGTTGTCAAATTACATCATTATCTCTGGAATTCGCGATGCAGGAATTGAAGGAACGTGGTTGAATAATTCTCGATTTATCATAAAACATTTGAATGAATTAAATGAATCCGAATTGAACAAAAACAGAAATCACACTTGAAAGAGTATTACATAAATGAAAAAAAAAAAAAAAAAAAAAAAAAAAAAAAAAAAAAAAAAAAAAAAAAAAAAAAAAAAAAAAAAAAAAAAAAAAAAAAAAAAAAAAAAAAAAAAAAAAAAAAAAAAAAAAAAAAAAAAAAAAAAAAAAAAAAAAAAAAAAAAAAAAAAAAAAAAAAAAAAAAAAAAAAAAAAAAAAAAAAAAAAAAAAAAAAAAAAAAAAAAAAAAAAAAAAAAAAAAAAAAAAAAAAAAAAAAAAAAAAAAAAAAAAAAAAAAAAAAAAAAAAAAAAAAAAAAAAAAAAAAAAAAAAAAAAAAAAAAAAAAAAAAAAAAAAAAAAAAAAAAAAAAAAAAAAAAAAAAAAAAAAAAAAAAAAAAAAAAAAAAAAAAAAAAAAAAAAAAAAAAAAAAAAAAAAAAAAAAAAAAAAAAAAANATATATATATATATATATATATATATATATATATATATATATAATGATAAACTCTTATCCAATTCAGTTGTATTTTAAGAAAATTGTTCTCATTACAATTGTAATATACATTTTATATTATATATGCAGGCTTTTCTTTCGACAGTTCTAGATTTATATGAATCATGATAAAAAAAAAAAGAACACAGAAACTTCACTTTTGACAAGTGAAAAAAAAATTCTTGATCAGTAAAAACAGAATAGTTTCGAGATCGTAACCACGTGTCCGATTGACCCGTAATCGCGAATCAAAGATTCTCTCATTATATTTTGTTCGTTCTCTGTTTAATTACTCTTCATTTGTCGCCCATATGTATGTATATATTTGCACTCTACATAGAATTTATAATAAATGCAAACACCATTTATATAATATAGTTATACGTGCTTCTCTAAGACCTCACGCTACTATTAAGAGAGCAGAAGATTAGTAGAAAAGTACTGGAATGGGGGCAAATTTTTATTCCACAAATTCTCCTCATTCATTGAATTCTAAAACTCAAAAAATATCACAACGAAGGCTTATTTGGAATCATTTTTTAAAATATTGAAAAATCCGAGGTGGATAAATTTGGACGCCGCCATCCCTCAAAATTATTTATCTTTCTCAGAATGCCCTTAAGACTCTCATGAGTATTGAACATCAGGGCTTATGGAAGTGTGGATCTCCGTATGTTTCCCCTACATTCCATGTATTCAGAAAATGATCATAAACGTGAAAAAACTTATTGTTTATTGTTCGCTAGCTGTGTAAAAGCCTCAAATGATATAATTGAAAAAACGGTTCAGTGTATCCAATTTTTAAGATAAGCAACTTTCTTTTCCTCCTAAATTTTCTAGAAAATGGGCAGAAGACGTAGAATAATTTTCTTAATATTTTCTGTTTTTTTTATGTGACACAATCTATCGGGACATTTATACCGATTAAGAATTCGAATATCGAAAATGTGATTCGTAATAGTTTTTTGCACACATTTTGAAAAATTTTCAGGGGAAAAAAAGTTGTCTGTCTCGAAAATTAAGTACACTAAGTTACTTTTCCATTATATCGTTTCAGACTTCCACACGACTAACGCACAATAAATCAGTAGCGAAGCGGTAAACCGGGTTGAGTCGATTTTGACTTTTGATAAGTTTGAAGAATATCTCGGAATCTAAAAGAGGTAGCAAAATTTTTCTTATGACCTTTTTCGTCAGGTCAATTGAGGGTTATAAAAAAGGTAATGACAAAAATTTTTCTATCTCTTTTAGATTCCGAGATATTCGTCCAAAACTGGTCAATAGTCAAAATCGACTTAATCCGGTTTATCGCTTCGCTACTGAAATGAGTTTTTTTTTCATATTAATGATCGGTTTGGGCATAGATAGAATATAGGAGACACATGAAATATGTGGAAACATATTGAAGTGATGTTCACTTCAATAACCCGTGATGTTCACAATTCACTGGAGTCTGCTGTCAAGTGGTAACGGACGCCCATGCGTGTGTTGAATTTTAAAAACAATTAACTGCCAAAAATTATGATCATTTTCAAACCATAGAACGTCTCTTCACTACAATGTGGTACAATGCCTGGCATTCTTTCGTTCTTAAAAATCAACAATTATGAGAAAAAACATAATTTCCAATCTCACCCCGACAGATTCTCGTGGTGGCAACGATTTTGTTGTGGTAATTTCGGGGCGTGAGAATTGAATGAAGTGAATATAAAAGTCTCCGACATTTCGGTAATTTTCTTTATCCTCCGGCTCTCTCAATCCAAATTATTTACATGTGATCTGAATAGATCAATGAGCTCTCGAAAAATAGAGTTCGATTATGATTCTGCACATATGTTTCGACTCGATCATTCACTCCTTTATCTCGTTCACTGAAAGTCATTCGCACGTGAAATTTCAAGAAATAAGGATGACCTAAGAATCATAATTGAGGAAATTTGCGCAGTATGAAGGGGAAATAGAGATTAACTCAGTGAAATGATATCATTGTGGGACGTCAAAGCCTTCTGTTGATAAGTTCAAAGATGAAAGCGAAATCAGATTATGGGGAAAAAAAATTTCAAAAGACATAATCAGTCTGGTGATTACATCGAAATGTCTCACTTGGAAGCTGTATCTATTCACCCATTAATTTTGTTCAATTTTCCTGCTTGTTCCATTATCTGTAATTTCTGAAAAAATACAAAAACTCCATACATTTCTGCATTTTTATTTACTTTTGGATATATTCTTCGTCTTTATTATTTGTGTGCACAATTCGTCATTTTTCAATCATTATTTTGGATTTATTTATTTACATAATTCCTTTCTTTAAAAAATTTGCTAGCAAAATTTATCGAAGCTAGTTTCTATTTATCATATTTTTTTCTATCGGGAAACAAATATAAATCACTCCAGATATAAATTCACGCATATCAAACCCCTTGATCTCTTAAAGAAAATTATTAAAAAATGAACATTACAGTATTTATCCATCACTGGCAGTGATAGCCATTTCTTTTTATTTAATATATTGATAACTTATTCTCTCGGTCTAATCCTAAAAAATATTTTTAATTTAGTATTTAGCAATATTATACAACGTATGTGTAATTCAAATACCAGAGGGAATCGCAGGTAAATAAATGGCGATTCTAAAAGGATTCATCTATAAACATGTTCATAAAATTTCCTATCATAAAAAAAATTGACATATTCGGAGAAAGGGCCGTATCTGATCTTTCGTCACGAGAATTTACTTATATTTTCATCAGTCATCGAAATAATTATTTTTAAATCGCCATTTATAAGCTAAAAGAAATTTATGGCGTGACATTCAGCCCAGCAGTCTTCTAGGAACGAAAAAAAAAATCAATGAGCACCCTAAATTCTAATACCTTAGGTGGGATTCAATGTTAAACGCAACACGACTGATGGAAAATTGAATCTTAAAGGTAAACTTTTAATTACTAATTTTTGACATTTCTTCATCGTCAGTCTGTAGGCCACAACACTCTTCATTTAGATCGCTCAGATATTAATTCTAGAGATCAAGCATAATCTAGCTACCGATAACAAATTTTACTGAGTCATGTGAAAAATGAACGAGTGAAAAGTTATTGCGAATAAGTCAAGAAAATTCCAATGTTTGATGTGCCTTTTTAATATGAAATTGGTCCCTTAGTCGTGTGGAAAGAAAATCTCCCTGTAACTTTTTGACACTTTATTTGATTAAATTTTCGAATTAAAACATATTATCGGCAACCGATTGAGCCACGAAACAGAATTTTTCAAAACAATGAGTCGATCAAGAAATTTCTAATGATCAGTGAACGAGCGACCCTTTCTCGTTGATGCTGTCGAATTAAGGAAAAGGAATGAGAATAAATTTGAAGAGATAAAATCCAAAATTTGATCTCATTATTCTGAACCCAAATTTAAATTTGATCTGCCGCCTAAAATCACCTTTAACATTCATGGGCAGTGGAATATTCTCGTTTCTAATTCTAATAATTAACTGACGGATAATATCGCAATAAATGGCAGCATAATTTTTAAGTATAGGTATACCAAAAATGAAAAAAAAATCAAAAATTCAGACTAACACTGATGAGAAAAATAAGAAGAGAAATACGGGCAGTATTGTTGGCAGTGTCCTTTAACCCTTTAACCCGATCATTCTAAGAATAAGAATGACATGGGGTCCCCCTTTGTGCGTATCATCTCATAGAAAAGACTATTAAAATTCGCCTGAGACTAAACAGTAGAAATATGAAATGAAAAACAATACGAAAAACGAAAAGTTGATACCAAAAATTGGACTCTACAAGAGCCGGGGATCACGTGTCGTT
The DNA here is from genome assembly GCF_001412515.2 of Diachasma alloeum. NCBI lineage: Eukaryota > Metazoa > Arthropoda > Insecta > Hymenoptera > Braconidae > Diachasma > Diachasma alloeum. Next base: position 798,654 of record NW_021680540.1, read on the forward strand.
GAGACGTGAATTACTCATGAAACATGGTTTCGACGTACGCGCATAATTCGAATGATAATTTCACCTAATTATTTACAAAAGAAAAAATTACCACAAGGAGAAACATGCATTTGTCGTACGTTCATTATTACATTAAAAAACTTATGTTTCATTTCATTAGTTTTGGGAGTTGTTGCCGTTAATCAAATCGTACGACAAATGTTAAGTGTAACTTAATGTGGTCAGAGATCTACACGATTACACGATCGGTCCACACAATTAATTACTCAATTATTTAATTAACCTAATCTTAAATACACGTATTGGCAGTGTAACACAGCTGGTGTGCTTGTGTCTGTGTGTTTTCGTATCGTCAATATCTCACTCTAATTACAATTCTCGACGCTCGATAAACCCACTTCAACCTAGCTCTTACAATTTCCATTCATACTTTATCATAATTTACAAATAATTCTCTATCAGCTATTTATGTGTACACATTATTTCTCCATTCTTTTTTCCTTTCCTCCTTTTTTTTCTTTGTTTTTTATTCTTTTCTTTATGATTTCTCTTCACATTATTCCCCCACAGAACAGTTCGTGTTCATTTGGTATTTGTTAGGTACCTCATCGCGAGGTGTGGAAAAATGTGAACACAGCCTTGATAATTTTACCTACGGTAAAGGGGTGTCGGCTCATCAATTTAAAAGTAACATCATAAACTGAATGAACAAAGTGACCAACTTGGATGATTTAAAAAAATTAAAAATTAAAAAAAAAACCGCTGAATTGAGCAATAAAAAATTTAGTCTACGTACAACTTAGCATGTCAACAGCTCCAAGCTGATATGAAAATTAATTGACAATTCAAAGCGATGATTCTCTATTCGTTATTATGCTATACTCAGGCTTCTCAAAAGAGCGAAAAACTTGGAAACAAATATGAAACAGTAAAGACCTGTTGATTCAGTTTCTTACTCAGTGGATGTCAAAAATTAAACTACAATCTGTCGAATTCGCATTAAATTGTTTCATGAAAATATTCTATTCATTTCTTTTTTCAAAGTGAATTCTTCCGCAGATAATTCTAATTTTTTAATGATAAATTAGAACGACCAGCAGAATGAATGACACCAGTGTTTATCAGCGCCAGGGATCAAAGTTCGAAAAAACAATTTGTTCATAAGGCCACCAAAGTGATTATTATTTTTGTGCTCTTACTACTTTTCTCTACTTTAATTTTAGTTTTTTTTGCATAATCGTTAGCTAACACTTAATATTAAAAAATAATTAAGTGATTTGGATCTTAAATAGATCATTATGAAATTCCCTTTCAATTTAGGCGTGAATACTTCATACAATTTGTTATCATTTCCATGTATTTTGTCCAGACATTTGAATTCTTTACATTGATTTGATGTCAAGCCAGCAAACGCTACATTCCAAGGGGTGAGGCACTTTTTCGGATCAAACCTGGCACTGTTAGACTCTTTTAAGAAATGAATTACAGACAACGGGAATTATCATCATCAGTAGCAATTACGTCATGAAATGTTTTTTCTATGATGTATTTAATACATGCTGATGCTCCCTGCACCTCGCGACGGGTCTTTTACATCTAGATTCATGAAAAACATTGAACTCAATAGCGAGACGATCGAACAACGTTGAATCCTCTTGAATCTAAATTTTTCACCTCCAAGCTGCTCCAGCTGATAAGATCCTAGATCACTCTCTTCTTCGAAAAATAGATTTGTGGCAGTGGCTTTAATTTCCTAGGTCATTCCTCCTTCGCCTTCTTTGTTCATGTCCCATTGTTCGATGATAAAAGGAGCATCAAGTGTGATTGTTTGTTTTAGGTTTGTTCATCAGGCTACATTATCACGAATTCTTAACCGGCTTTCGGCGCTGCTTCACTCGTGTCGTTGGTGGTGGACCACCGTGAATTGCGGGATACAATACTAGGCTTACCTCATCGATTGAGGTAGTTGCGGCTTTTCGTATTCGTATGTGTTTTGTGCTTTGTACTTCTGATTCCAATAGCCATTCATCCGGCTCACTGTGGGATTTATAAAGATCAGATCAATAAAAGGAATTAGAGTCAGCAAAATGTTTGAAAACTTTGAAAAGAAATCACTTCTATGCCGAGAAAAAAGTATTTCAGGAATTTTTATTTGAAATCAAAGAAAAAATGTGAGGCACAGGATAAATTTCCCCTTTTTGCTTCCGAATAGAAGCTTTGCCATCGTTCAATGTCAAGTTTCCAATTTTTTGTATTATGGTAATTAAATATGGTGTAAAAAGTCCGAATATGGGATTTTTAGGTGGTGTCTTTTTTCTTCATTTTTTTCGAAATTTTCTTACGAGGGATCAGTCGAATTTCATGAATTTTTTCATGAAAATAGAATTTAATAAGTTCTGTTCATTGACACGAATTAAAATTCCAATTTTCATACAGATTGGAAGGAATTCATATTTTTCCAAAAATCGATTTTTCAACGAGCACTCAAAAAATTTTCGTCAAAATAAAATTAGTCATGGTTCTAAAAATTGATAACAATACCCTCTTGATTCTATCAGAGTAGGATGAGGGTCACATAATTCGTTTGTTGAGACATTTCAATTGATAATAGTACTATGCCATGAAAAAATAGAAGAAGAGAATCATGGAGTGAAAATAAAAAAAAAAGGGAATCCATTCGGAAGCAAACTGCTAATTTATTAGCAACAACAACTGTACTCATTGATTTAAAAAATGCAATTATCCATTTGTTTACATTTTCTATGTACTTGATCATTCACTTTTTAGTAGTAATTCCATTTGAATGAAAAGTATATGACAAACGATTATCAAAGGAAATATTATCTCGCACTTGGTGATATTTTCTCTTTGAAAAGAAGAAAAAAATGGCCATAGCAATTAACTTACATGTCTTGCGGATACCAACGTACTAGCACCTTGGTTTTCCCATCCTTCTCGATTCTTCTGGCTAAAACCTGTGGAGAGACATAAGATAATCACAGTCAATTATCTGACATTTTAAACAGAGTCATTATGTTTTCCATTAAAATATTATTTCTCTTCAACACTTACTTGACTAGTTAAGGTCATTGAATTTCCCGGCGTTTCTGCCAAAAGGCCCTGAGTCCTGGTTTTCGCGAGTTCCAACAGCCTGTGTTGAAGACCCTCCATCACTCCAGTATCGAAATAATCAAACAGCCTAGCCGACCACGGTTGTCTTCTGTATCTCAATTTCTTTCCATTCCTTCGCACCAGTTTTCCACCGTTCTCACAACTCCTCCTGCTGTTACTCGTGCTCGTCTCCGGTTGATTGAAGTGACTATTGACGTGCCTTTCAAGTGCGGGCTGAAAATCAAGTTGATTCTTAAATTAGATAAAATTCTCAGGCGCCTTCCAGGAGAGCCTCTTCTACTATGAGTGATTTGATCAAAATTTACGTTGCTAAAAATACAAATTTTATAATAAAAGTGAATTGAATTGTACACGAGTGAAGAGAGTTGGGTTCACACGTCTTGATGATTTGACAATTTTTATGGGAAAAACTTGAAGCATTTTGTTTCTTTCTGAAACAAAAACGTAGAACTGAAATTGGCTGTCGCTGAAAAGCACCTTCAACATGCTTTTTTGATTGATTGCTCCAAAATATTCCACACACGTCAATTATCAACAACCCTTGGGCTTGATTATGCATTTCAATGCACAATAGTTTTATTAAAAAAAAAACAAAAACAAAAATATTGAGATTACAATATTTTGGATATGTTGAAAGAATCAAAATAAGCGAGATGCCTGAAGTCGTTCGAAATGAAAATACATTACCCAACGCCATCAAAGGATAAATGATAAGATAGTAATCACAATCCACAAGGAGTTTGTCTCCGGTATTACGCAGTAATGGTCGATGAATAGGACAAAGACAACAGTTATATTAGAATTAACGATTATAGGAAACGAGTTGGTTGAAGTGAAGAATATTATTCACTGAACGATTGCGAGGATAACAGCAGCATTTGGAGACCATGAAAAACGATTATTATTTGAAACTGGCTAATGGGTCACGGACAATTGGAAGTGAATGATTTTCAGATGTTTAATGCTGATGTGGTCGATAAACAGAGCACACTACGATCAAGAAACTTATACACTGGTATTAGCCTCGGTCTTAATAAAAACAACAACTTAGGATCCATGTGGATTTGTAATGATATAAATGAAAAAATTGAGATTTCGGGTAGTTGTACTTAGCATTCATTCAGGAATCTTCGAAGGGATTACAAAAATTGTCAACAACGAGATTATCTTACAGGAGACACGATTTCGTCCTGAGTAAGATCTCAGGGAAACTTGACGATTTGAAAATCACCATTTTATTGTTGTATATGTGAAGTTTGAAGGGAAAAATTACAAAAATTCTCTAAGCAGATTCATTTACGATTGTTATTAATCATTTGAAATATCTTATCATGAAGAAAAATATTGGAATGCTCCTGATCTCATGTCGTGAAATTTTTATTTTCACTTTTTGAATTATGAAACACATACTTGAAGAGAGAAGACTTGTTTTCCCACTGGTTTTGTAATTGGGCGTACTTTAAAACCGGCACCTCATTTCGTTGACAAAATATCTCATTATATACAATGATTTCCCTTTACAGTACGACACATTAGTCCTGTGCAATTTGAAATGTATAATATTAGCATGTCGATTCCAAGAGAAATAAAAACAATCAATTAATAGATTATTTCCTGAATTTTTCATTTTTCTTGAGTGATTCTACATCATGATTCACGATAATTCCACGCATTCCGAATTTCGCAGGATGAATTACACATCCGAAAGAATGTGTCGGTGTTGAATTAATCAACTCCTTGGATAGATAATTTTTGATGCTTGGAAATTTCTATCAACAGAGTAACATTTTGGTGCATCCAGGAAATCTTTGGAAGAATGATCAATTCAGGCAGAGATTTTCAAATTTGAAAGCAAAATATCCCATAACATCGATACAATAAATGATTGCATGGACGAATCGATTTGATAGTTTTTGAACCCCGACGCCAAAATATTCCTATTCTAAAAGTTAGTCAATGACTTTCTCTTTCTCGTGATGAATGTCAACACCACAACAGAAATTAGGTAGAATTAGGTCGGGTATCTCTGATGAGCGACCTTCAGTCCTTGACATCTTCCAGGGAAGTTGTCACTGCCAATCTTAAGTGGGAAATTTGATTGCAGAAAAACATCTATCATTAAATATGATCAACATGCGTTGAACTGAATATTTTTTGGAATTCACAAGCCATAAAGACACAAGACCAATAACTATCGTATCACTTTGGATGGCATCAGATGTGTTGGAACACTGTTTTATGATTGGTAATAACGCCTTTCATACCTGTGAACTGAATCTACTGCCGCAACCGTCGACTATACATCTGAATGGTTTGTTTCCTCCATGGGATAGCACATGTCGTTCCAACCATCTTCTTGAGCATGAAGTTCTGCCTTTTACTTTACAGCCTTGCCAGTGACATACGAAATTGTCACCCCCAGTTTGTGAGTTGATGTGAGCAACCTGAAATTATGTAACACGTGTTAATACCTGTTACTGAATCAATTTAAATCCAAAATTAATTGTCCTCTACAACACGATGTGACCTTTGGATACTTCCAATGATAAGAAGGGGGTGAGTTTCTATTCCATCTACTTTTTGCTTCTGAATGGAAGGCTTGCTTTTGACCGATTTTTCGATTTTCTAATTTTGATTGCAAATGGTCTAGAATGTTATAATGTCTCATGTCTGTATGTATGCATCCGATAACTTGGATTTTCGGTGATTCATCTTTAGAAAATTCAGCATGAATACTGTGAAATTTGTAGAAAAAAAACGGAAATTTTGACTCATTGCAGTTATTATTGAGCTCAACTTTGGCGCGCTGTTTCAGCCCGATCGGTCCAGTAGTTCCGGAGATATGGCAACCTGTTTAAATTAGGTTTTTCCTCAATATCTCAACTACTGCACCGATTTCAATTTTTTTTTTCAAAATTGTCTCGATGGGCTCTATGCAGATCAATCAGAATGTATAGACTCTTCAATACACAGTTTGGAGATATTGCCGTTTTTCCGTTTTTCATGAAAAATCTTGTACGATAACTTGAGAATAAAAAGAGATAGCAAGTTGAAATTTGGTATGGTTCTAGCTCTTATAGTACTAAAGGTTGGTATTTTGGATGGGCGTAATCGCCCGAGTGGTTCCTGAAATATGCAACCTTTTGTACGAATATATTTCTTCAAATATCTCATGAACTACTGACGGATTTCAAATTTTTTTTCAAAATACTCGTCTCGGCAGCCACTATCTGGATCAATAAAAAATATATATATATATATATATATATATATATATATATATATATATATATATTCGTTCATGCAAAGTTTCCGAGATATCCCCGTTTTTTCGTTTTTAATTTTTTTTCATTTTTGTACTCACGATAATTTGAGAAAAAAAAGGGGATAGCAAGTTAAAATTTAGTATGATTATAGCTCTTACAATACTGAAAGTTGGTATTTGGATAGTCGCAACCGGCCGAGCAGTTTCGGAGATATTTAACCTTTTGTATAAATATTTTTCATTAAAAAGTTGGATATTTTCCTATAGACACTCGATTGTATGCCTGGCACAAGCATAGGGAATTGCTACGGATTCATTCAGAAGCGTACTACCAATAGAATTGGTGGAAATAAAAAAAAAGAGACTAGTACCGCAAAAAGTAAGGGTCACATGCCTTCTATCGGATAGGCTCGAACTTCTGCTTGTTTTCCTTATATCAAATCACGAATAACAATTCTTGAATCAGATTACTAATCATCACGAAGAAGGCTACGAGTTGACCGTAATTCCCCTCTTAAACTCTCATTGTTCTCTCCCCTTTATAGAATTATGGTAATTATGTTAATGTCGAATAAACATACCTGCAAGTGTTCGAGAAGTAATCCACTGCACTCGAAATTGGCATTGCACTTGTCCCACCGACAGACTCCACTGTCATTGGTTTGACTATTACTTTTAGCTGGTACCCTGGCAGGAAATCTGATAGTAGTAGGTGCTGTTAGTATCGGCGAACTGGATTCACTACTCCTCGTCGATGGTTTCGATTGGCTACTCCTCGAGGAGTCCTCCTCCTCCTCTTCCTCCTCTTCCTCGACCCTGGATTTTGTCCTCGGCTTTTCCTCCTCCCTCTTGTCCAACAGTCCATTCACCATCCATGAAAGAGGATGCTCCTTGCTGTTGATATGATTGCCACTGCAAATAGTCACATTATTATTCTCATTCACAATGGGCTTGGCAGTTCCTTCGAATTCAATCGACGCCACAGGCTCAGTCTGACTTGGATGATTTGGTGTGGCTGTTGATGGTGGTGAACCACTACTGGCATTCGGGCTTGCTTCACTCGTTAATCTTAGAGATGATATCTTGCAACTAGGAATACTCGATAGCACTTCACTTGGTATTGGAAAACCTGGTATTGCTTTGGATATGAGCTTTTTGTCCAACTTTGTAACACTGACTCGAGGCGATGCAGTTGGTAGTTTCCTGGTTAATGGTGGTGACACGGTCATTGTTCTTACTTCCCAGTCGTGATCGATTCTTCCATTTGGCGTTACTACACCCAGGTACTTTGCTAGACCTCCTTTATTCCTCTGTACTGTTGGGGGCCGACGGAACTCGGTGGAATTCTTTGCTATCATCACAGACATTTCGACGGTAGTTTTCTTTGCCTGCAAATCATTATTTTACTTTAAATATTAGAGTCTTCTTTTATGTATTTATGAATAATTAATTCCATCGATTCGAATGAATAGGGTTTAGTACAATAGTATGAAATAGACCTTTAATTGAAATGTAAAGTTCTATGTACTGATGGTTTCTATTGACGAAATCAATTCGTTGAGATGGCAGAATAGTATATTACGTTACAAGTGTGAAAAAGGGAGAATGTTAATACGTGTCCTACGACTGCCCCTAAAAATATTACCCCACGAGTTTAACGTTCCCCTCTTATTAACACGTGTAACGTACTTTATTTTTCATTACACTGTCTGTAAAAAGACGTTTTACGGACACTTCGTGCCCGTCAAGAGTCATTTACGGACATTGCGAAGAAAAATTATGTTCGTCACTCGGCCAAAAACAACTTTTTTAACTCGTGTGGTTGCATTCCTCGGCTTTTTGTTTACTCGTAAATGAAAAGTAAACGAAAAGTCTTTGCGGTTACTTGTAAACGAAAAAAGCACAGTTCGGCTACTCGCTGAACGTAACATCACTGACAAAAAATATAGTTCTACATATATGCGACAGAGATTTCTCAGCTCGTGCGATTTATAGCCCTCGGCTTCGCCTCGGGCCTCCAACTTCGCACTCGTAAAGATTCTGTCTCACTCGTATCGAAATATACTATTTTGAAATTAGTGTTTGGAAAAGTCATACATAATTTTGTTTACTACTAAACGGGCGGGCAACTGTGTTTATGAAGGCGTTGTGTGCTGTAATGAACGTTCCGTTCACAGGATTCATAGACTCAGTCAAAAACTAATAAGAAGATCAGTGAAAATTCAATTGAATTTTCTAGCGAATTCACTACGTTTGCCAATGAAATTTGTTTGTACATACAAGCACAGAATATACACGTTTAACCCATAAAATGCTCAGATCATCAATAATTAAAATCAGAGGACTCTAACGCATAATGACTATCGTATGACTGATGTAATTAGGGAGCTTTTCGGCCAATTTACCAACTAATGGCGCCACGTGACCAAGTATTTTTCAATGCATCGAACAAGGATAGCATGCGTCTGATTATCTTTGTTCAATGCTTTTGGCAAATAGAGTGTGTGCCCCCCGCTGCTAACTGTTTCTGCTTTTCGAACATTGCCCAATTTAGTTGAGATGAGTAGGCTGACGTTTCCAGCTATCAACGTAATTACAGGAATAATTACACCGGATTGCTCGAAAAGGGAACGACTGCGTTATCTTTCAAACGGGGGCATATAAAGGAACCCTAAGCTGTAACTAGAAAGTCAGCTGTTGTAAACGAAAAGTGAATGCCGCAAACGAAAAGTCACTTTTCTGTACTGCTTCTCACGATTCCTCGTCTAGGAATTGGTATTGCATGCTTCCCAAACTCGGAATCTTGAAAATCGTTACAAAAAAATCTTATCCCGGGCTGTTGCGATGAGGTGTTTTTACTCGTGTGGTTGGCCAGTCTTCGCCTTCGGCTCGGACGCCAACGACACGCGAGTAAAAAACCTCATCACAACAGCCCGGAAAAATACTATTTAGTTTACTATCGTAAAAGTTACGAAAAGTGTCACTTTATGCACAAAAATCTACACTGTTAAAATTTTTTATCGTGTTTAAGTTCCACTGAAATTTTAGGAAATCTTGTCATTGAAAAATCAAATATTCTATTGATTTTCTATTGAAATGATCTGGAAATCAATAAAATACTTGATTTCTTAGTTCAATTATTCTGTGAAAATTCAGAAAAATCAGGAAAATTCAGGGAAATATTGAAAATTTGTGTTGTTTCTGAATATTCATGTTTCACTGAAAATTCAATCGAGTTGTGAAATTTCCATCTCGCTCCCACTGAAAACTCATGAATTTCGGTGAATTCTACTTAAAACTTGAAATTTCATAACCACTTTTTCCCTAAATCCAATTCAATGTCATTCATGACATTTACTATAATATCATCCATGAAATTTTAAAAAATTTCTAACAGTGTGTGACCGAAAAGGGACTTTTCCAAGCACGTATTTCAAAAACAAGATCTATGTGCGCGCTGATCTATTCATTTGTTGAAATGAAGAAATGGAATTCATTAAATTTCATTTTCTCATGAATACCTTATAAATATTGATAATGAATCAAAGAGAATTCGATTAATGATTGAAGTGAATAGCGAAGTAGAGTAAAAGAACTTATAAAGAATTTTTCATTTTCAATTAATTATCTTCAATTTTTTAAAATAATCGGTCCCCATAAAAGGACAGAATTTATTAATTTCACTGATAATATATATATATATATATATATATATATATATATANATATATATATATATATATATATATATATATGTGAAAAAAAAATTTACCTCTGAAGAATTTGAAATTATGTCACTGAAGAATTTGAAAATGCCGCGTGTTTTTTTTTGTGAATAACTTCGTGTCACATATTGACCAATCAGAATTAAGGATTAGCGGTCAGGCAGTTTCGAGATATTTCGATATAAAACAACTTAACGTTTCTTTCATCTTTAGTAAAATAGGACGCTACTGTACCAATTTGAAACATGATTCTTTTGGGTCAAATTATTCATTTATTATGAATTAATGAATTGTGTATTTAATTGTAATGAAGAATGACTGAAGGAATTGGAAATAACTGCAATTATTATGAAGATTGAAGAACGTGATTGTAAATATAGAAGCTATTTCCACGCGATCAACGAATATTAATAATTGGAAAGTTTCAATTTTGTTTCAATCTATTTTAGCATCAGATCAATAAAAATTTGGCAGGGTTGATCGAACAATTCACCAAACTCGAATAAATCCTTGTTTTTGGTCTACACTATTGGAAACAGTACAGCCAAAATTAAGTAATACTTGCACTTAAATTCTCAATGCTGTGAATTTGAATCCAACTTAAGACCAAATCGTTCCTGAAATCTCTCATTCAGGTTGAAAATTCAGGATAGTTGGGGTTTTCCATGTTAGATTATTACTAAAATTTCAATTACATCTAGAATTTTAAATTCATTGCGGAAATTGAACATTATGTCCAACTGTATTTTCAGTGGTTTGAAAATTGAGGGAAATTGTTGCTTGGATTTTCAAATTATTTAACAATTTTCATTATTATGTAGATCTGAAAATTACAATTCCATTGAATACTCCAGAATTCAACTGATTTTTCAATAACAAAATACATAAAAATTCGTGTGAATGAGTGATTGTTAAAAATGTCAAGATTTTTTACTTGAAATTTCAGGAGTAATTTTCTAACAGTGTAGATGATGAAGAATACTTGCCTTCAATTGCTGAGGTTTTATCTGCGTCTTAAAATACTCAGTGATCTTCCCTTGATGTTCCTGATGACTCTGTTGTTTTCCTAATTGGGTTGTCTTTCCACCCCTGGCAGTGGGATCAGCAGCGCCAACCTTTGGTAGTGTGCCAATTTCGGGTTCTCCTTTGTGTGTTTTGTACGTTGAGCACGCTGTTGCAGCTAGTGGTGGGGCCCATGGCCACTGGGGCCTGGTCCCATTGTGCATAGATGATGTTGTTGGTGCCAGTTTGGGCAATGATGGCAGTGGACTACTAGCCGCTGCCCCCCCTATTGCGACGCCCTCGTCACTGCTTGTGCTGCAGGGTGAGCCGGGCTCAGTGATATCGCTTGTTCCACTGCTGCTGCATTCACCACAGGATATCGCAACACCACTGCGAAAACAAAAAGAAAAATTAGGATCGATTAGATTCACTGTAAAAAATTCCATGCTCATTTTTCGAGTACACGTACACGAAGTTTGTTTCATTGGACAGTACTATATAATTACAGCACATTAATTCCAATACTGCACCCGAAATTTCTTATGTCGGTGAACGAAATCCAAATAACATGAGGGATATGAATTTCTTACAGTCGTGCATGAATTTTCACGTACATGTACTGAAAAATTATTCTCCAATGGTCCATTAATTTCAAGCACCGATATATAATTGATATGAAGAAAACTGACCGAAAAAAAAAACATGAACCACAGTTCCTTTGTCTCTTTTCACCTTTTAGGGTATGCTAACTAATCGCATTCATGATTATTCAACTTAATACTATTTAAGAAATCCTAATTATGTACCTAACCGGGGAGCGAACCTATGTCCCTGAGGATATAAATGCAACGTATTTTGTCTTTCTTATATCTGGCGCTAATTTATTATAGAATTATTTATTTTGATCTATCTTACCTATTGGACAAACAGAGAATGGAAAATTATGTTGTTGGGGTACTGAATCCCAAATTTTGAGCATTGCTCTGTAGTGGACTGTATCTAAATTTTCAATACCCGAATTCATTTTTATGGTATTAATGCACGAAAATTCAGGATCCAATTATAATATTATGACGAATGTACAAAAATTGGAATTCTATCCCCAGAAATATAATTTTCATGCATCATTGTGCACTGAAAGTGTGATGATTTTAAAGTTTTCATTGACAATATGACTCAAAAACCCTCTCATCAGGAAATCATTCCTAATGCACTTGTTCTTCATTATTAGTTAGCGACAATTTAAGGTACGCAAGTGGAATATTCGGATACTGCACTCGAAAATTAGTGGACTTATCGGCAAAAATTAGGATGTATATGATTATTTGCACACAGTATAGTAATTTGTGTGCGGGGGTTTGATAAAAGTATGTGAGAATTAGAGTTATTTTTTACAGTGTTGATTCCTTCGGCACATCTTGTGATATTGATCTGCCCTTGAAGTAGCAGTTGGTTTGCACAACAATGGGGTAGAGGTGCAATTGCCCTGCAGCAGAAACCTGAATGATGTGGCATGCAGGACCAGAGGGAGGGGAGGGGGCAGGAATTACATGCCTACCACGTAATGATATTACCGACAACGTAAACCTAATTACAGGGCCAGACATTGGCAATCGGGCTGGTTAATCCTTGAGGGCGTTCCTGGCCTCTCTGACGCCCTACGGCATTTCTACGGTTTCCTGCGCCGAGCGAAAAGTGTGCTGGAACTAATACAATCAACTAAAGACGCAAAAACTATAAATAAATATTCATTTTTTTTCGGCATAGTCCACGGCATATCTCCTCAACAAGAATATTCAAGTGTCAGTGGTCTCGGTTTAATGACCAATAAACGTAATCACGCGTAATCGCGCAGTTGCACAAGTGAAGGCGGAAGGGGCGACATCGAGCTTGGAGAAAGAGTAGAAGAGAGGAGAAAAAAAAAGTGAAAAGAGGCCAAGCGTGTGCGTATATGGGGGAGGGGTCGAATCGTGCTTTCTCTGTAGGGGAACGCATTTTTATCACATCTCCAGGGGAGAGAGAAAAAAAATTACCGGGGGATAGGGCGCAGGCGTGTTTATTCAGCGTGCGAAAGGTCAAGACATGCATGCAATACTCGTTACGTCACAAATGGGGGTAATATGGATTTATTTTTGTTTTCTGTTTTTTTTTTAATTTCTCCCAAATCGTTTAATAATGAAATACTACGGTATTATTGTTATGAAGGAGATCCTTCAGCATCAAAGAAAAATAAGAAATTATATCGAAGAATAAAAACAAAAGGATAAACGGTCACGCGATTTGCGAAGAGTTTCTAGGAAGGATAGAAAATTCACGAGGTCGAGAGAAGAATTTATAAAACTGGTGTAAGAGGGCCCTCGATAGTAGAACCCAGTGAGCGTCCTCATTTCGAGGTAACACACGGGGAACAACTTAAAATCGATATGTTCGATTTGCGTTTGTTACGCATTATTCTCATCCATAGTCACTGGTTGGGATCAGTGAACCCAGGAGCAGGATTACGATGCGTCCGTTTCGCGGAAACATTACAGCCCCTTAATTCCGAAAATAATACAATTTACCAATTTAAATTAGTGCTTGGAAGTCAACATAAATAACAAATTTCCAGTGTGGACCGCTTCCTACATCGTGGAGTTATCAAGTAGTAAAGTTTGTCCTCTAAAAATAGTCAGAATTGTGGAGTCTGCGGTGTATGATCTCGCTAAATATGGTACAGAGTGCTTTTTTCGTACTTGTCGCTTTTATTGACAGTATCAATTAAACTGACAGAGCACTTGGAGCTCTCGAAATACATTGGGAGTAGTGAACGATATATTCAGATGAATACAGATGGGGAGAACCTTACAGGTGGCGCCGCGGTGTGTCGCAAGCATCTCATACGCACAGTTGTTTTTTCATATACACGTGTGGGCAATGTCCAATACTATCTCCTGTTCTCCTTTACTCTTTCAACATTTCGCTGCTACAACTTCCTTTCCTTACATTTCTCTCCTGCATAGGTATTGCGTGTATATTTTTCTCATTCTAGAGTATATATATGTCTCTCTTGACGAAACGCTCTATTTCACTCTTTTCTTACAGTCGTATATAATAAGAAGATATGGGTATAGTTTCCTCTGCGTCTAGACCAACTGGAACTGTCGAGGGACGTTTCTCACTTCCTCCTTGGGGGAGCTTCTCGTGTCGACCGCTATGCGGCCGAATCCCCCGCAATCGCCTTATTTCACTTTTACATCGTCTTCACTCGTCTAGCTCCCTACCTCTATTCTCCTCATCCTTCCTCTTGCCCATTGTTTTTTCATTTTCATTGTTTTTCTCTCGTTTGTTCCACTTCCCCTCTTCTTCTTACCTCGCGTCCTCGTCTTGCTCTCTACGACACTATGGTCTTTTTACTTCTACAATCAGTGCATGCTTCTTCTCTCGGCGGCACAGAAATGCACGCTCACCCAAATACCTGAAGCTATACTCATACTTGCAGCCAGAACAAGACTTCACACAAATTTGCGGTTTTTGAAAACTTCAAACTCCATCCTCTTGTAGACAGATAATTTGAAGATGGCCTTAACAGCTTTTCAAATTCTTTTCCTCTCGTTCTCTCATTTTCCAGGTTCTTGGTTTTGTGAGATGTAAGAGAGCCTGCAAAGTCACTTCCAAATACGCAATTCCCACGGGTGCGTCCCTCCTTTATTCCGTCTTTGTGTCGCGAGAAAAAACGAGCGAGGCTTACCTCTCGTCCCTCGATTCTTATCAGATATCGTTAAATTTTTCACTGCCGTCTGAAATTTGTAGAGATCATTGGGAATATAATCTTGAAGATATTGAAGTGGGTAATGTGTTTTACGTGTGGGCTCAAAGCCCAACCGAAAACTTTGAAGATCAGGAGTCTCCTTACTGAATTCAGATAATGAGCATTTCAATGAAGTGTGACGAGGAAAAAATGTGGTAAATTTTCCAATCATTAGAATATTCTTTCGGGAATGATGTGGTAAAGGTGGACCCAGTGACACTACATAACTCACCGCCACTGATCTATGTCCACTCTCTTACGATGATCACGCAAACCTGGAGACAGAGAGAGGAAGATAACAGCTGTAGCTTTTCTTCAAACTTCCATACACCTTGAGGTCTATCTCTGAAAATTACACTTTGAGTAACAAAAGGGGTTGCAACCCCTCGACCCGAGCAGCCGTTCGATCCGTCTGGGAATTACATCCCTCTGCTCTTCTGCCTGTAAATCTCCACTCAATGCTTTTTCCAACAATAAGCAAAAAGCATTGTCATCATTATTGAAAATTCATTACATTGCTGAACATTTTCCAATAAAACTTTCATTGTGCACTCCTGAAAATTCAAAATGTCCAGGATTTTTAGATTTTTATTTAATATTCATGCTGATTCCTCCAAAAACACCGAAGTTTTCTCTCACTTTTGTGATATCTCTCTATATTATAAAAATCCAAATTGACTGCTGGCGATAAAAATTTGCTACTCGAAATTAAGATTCTGCAATAAAGGGTCACAAGGGTCAGAATATCTTTCTATATTAGAAAAATCCAAATCGACTTCTGGTAATGATAATTTGATACTCGAAATTAAGACTCCAAAAATAAGGGTCGAAATAAAGGTCACAAGGATAAGTATAAGGGTCATGGGGGTCATATGAAGGTCATGTGGGGGTTACATAATAATAACCCGATCACAATGTTTACTCTCCAATTCTCAATTTCTGCCATTTATGCTATTCATTCTATCAAAAGACAAGGATAGAAATTAAATTTATGGATGTTCTTCCATTATTCGAAAAAATATATCGATTTTGAAACTTTTCAGAGACATTGAAAAATAATTTTTTTTATTTGTTCCCGCCTGCATTTTCTTGCATTTTTTAAATTTCTCCTCGTTGAAATTGGATGATAAAATTCAGAAATATTTATATCCTACCCATATTTGAAAAAAAAACAGTGATTCCAAGTTTCTATGGACAGAAATAAAGAAAAACAAATTTTTCCATTTTTTAGTCTAGTCGATCTTTTCAAAAAAGTTATGACCTTTTTAAAAATTTTCAGTCTCCAATTCGTGATTTTTGTAATTCATTACCATTTATGTAATTTTGTTTATTCTATCTACCGTCAAGGATCGGAATTGAATTTATGGGTACTCTTTCATTATTCGAAAAAAAATCGATTTTAAACATTTTCAGGATAGGAGTACATGGAGAGATTTTTCTATTACCCGAATGACATTTCGAATGACTTTTATTTTGTGTGTTTGTTTTGATCACAAAAACACTTTTTTCATCACGCTGTGACGAAAAGTGAACTTTTCGGCACGCTCCGCGTGCCTAAAAGTCCAATTTCCGCCACATTGTGATGGAAAATATTGTTCGTAACTCGTGAAAAAATGTTTTTTAGCTCGTGGGATTATATCACTCGCCTTCGGCTCGTGATATAAACCTCCGACTCGCCAAAAAACACTTTTTTGGACTGGTTACGAAATATACTATTTTGTCACTGCTGCTACGTTCAGCCCCTGTCAAAAAGTGCCTTTTCGTCACTGAGGCCCGAAAAATGGCGCTTACGGGGGCTCTGTTGAGAGGGGGTAAATGGCGTTTAGCATACCAGGTCTGTAAAACGAGGTACAGATATGGTAAGTGAGACTTACCAGTCCTTGGTCCGAAAATTCATAGTTTCTAGATGGGTAACCCACAAAACATTCGTAGGAATACAACATGAAGTGAGCTATTACAACGGTCGCTTACATGAAAACTCGGCGGATCGTACAATCCACTGAGATGCTCCACCGCCACTGCCGATGGTCTCAATAGTAGTTATTTGCTAGGGAGTAAGTCGCCATATTGGGGTTATATGGTCATACCGCATCCACTGCATCTTATTTCGAATAGATTATATATATTTTTGAATGTTCTTGACAGAATTTAGAATGTTCTTGACAGGCGGAGTTTTTTTGTTCAATGTTTTTGGTCGACAGAAAAGAAAAATGAAATTAAAAAAAATAGCAGTTTATTTTTGGAGCAATAAATAATCCCCCACCCCTTCCGTTGCCGTTTAGCTCGACGGTGAGTCTTTTCCCTTAGTTTGAGCGAATTTTCCTTGAAAAATTTGGAGGAGTAGGGGGTGGGATTGTTCAACCAGGATTCTCAATGTACGACCCCCCCCCTCAATACCCGAATTTTTGAAAAAACTCGCTATAGTTTCCGAGATATTCTTGAAAAACTCACAGGCAATTTAGATTTTTGTCTACTTTGTCATGTATTTTTTTTATTTTGTCATTTATTTTTTCTTCAGTGGGGGAGGCTTTGCCCCCCCCCCGGAGCCTGCGGCCCCTGGACCCCGCTTCTGCGCCTCCACCCCACCCCCTCCCCTTCATCGGGCCTTCGTGACAAAAAATAGTATATGTCATACGGACCGTGACGGCGACGGTCCTAATGACACAATATACTATTTCGTTTACTAGTAAACGAAAAGTCTTTTCGTTTACAAGTTTCGNCCCCCCCACCGGGGTCTGCGGCCCCTGGACCCCGTTTCTGCGCCTCCGCCCCACCCCCTCCCCTTCATCGGGCCTTCGTGACAAAAAATAGTATATGTCATACGGACCGTGACGGCGACGGTCCTAATGACACAATATACTATTTCGTTTACTAGTAAACGAAAAGTCTTTTCGTTTACAAGTTTCGACTTTTCGTTTACTAGTAAACAAAAAATGGCACAGTTCGGCACTCGCTGAACGTAACATCACTAACAAAATAGTATATTTCGTAACGAGTGCAAAATAGTATATTGTGTCATTAGGACCGTAGACGGAGGTTTTCGATGAGTGTGAAGTTAGCAGCACGAGGTGTCGGTAAGGCAGTGACGAGGCTGGCCGCAGGCGAGCCGAGTCCTTTCTTACCGACTGCTAAGTGCTGCTAACTCACACGAATCGCAAACCGACGTCACGGTCCGTATGACATATACTATTTTTTGTCACGAAGGCCCGATGAAGGGGAGGGGGTGGGGCAGGGTGGAGGTGCAGAAGCGGGGTCCTGGGGCCGCAGGTCCCGGTGGGGGGTTGGGGGGGGGCGACGCCCCCCCACTGAAGAGAAAATAAATGACAAAATAAAAAAAAAACATGACAAAGTAGACAAAAATCTAAAATGCCTGTGAGTTTTTCAAGAATATCTCGGAAACTATAGCGAGTTTTTCAAAAATTCGGGGGATTTAGGGGGGGGGTCGTACATTGAGAATCCTCCTTGAACAATCCCACCCCCTACTTCCCCAAATGTTTCAAGGAAAATTTGCTCAAACTAGCGGAAAAGACTCACCGTCGAGCTAAACGGCAAAGGAAGGGGTGGGGGATTATTTATTGCTCCAAAAATAAACTGCTATTTTTTTAAATTTCATTTTTCTTTTCTGTCGACCAAAAACATTGAACAAAAAAACTTCGCCTGTCAAGAACATTCTAAATTCTATCAAGAACATTCAAAAATATATATAATCTATTCGAAGTAAGATGCAGTGGATGCGGTGTGACCATATAACCCCAATATGGCGACTTACTCCCTAGCAAATAACTACTATTGAGACCATCAGCAGTGGCGGTGGGGCATCTCAGTGGATTGTACGATCCGCCGAGTTTTCATATAAGCGACCGTTGTAATGGCTCACTTCATGTTGTATTCCTACGAATGTTTTGTGGGTTACCCATCTAGAAACTGTATGAATTTTCGGACCAAGGACTGGTAAGTCTCACTTACCATATCTGTACCTCGTTTTACAGACCTGGTATGCTAAACCCCATTTACCCCCTCTCAACACAGCCCCCGTAAGCGCCATTTTTTGGGCCTCAGTGACGAAAAAGTGGTTTTTGGCGAGTGGGAGGTTTATATCACGACCCGAAGGCGAGTGATATAATCCCACGAGCTAAAAAACTTTTTTTCACGAGTTACGAACAATATTTTTCATCACAATGTGGCGGAGTTCACTTTTCGTCACAGCGGGATGAAAAATATAGTTCGGATACACGTCCGACGGAGTGTTTTAACTCGTGTGATTGGCAGCCCTCGGCTTCGCCTCGGGCTGCCAACTTCACACTCGTTGCCACTCCGTCGCACTTGTATCGAAATATACTATTATTGATCTTTAACATGATTTCTCTTCATTCAATGTGTAACTTGTGAAATAAGGAAATATATATATATATATATATATATATATATATATATATATATATATATATATACATAATAAGAATAAGAATGAATAAAATTAAATTAATGTAATTGTGAAAACGGAAATGGAAAGAAAATAAAAATATATTAGAAGTATAACTTAATCTAACGGCGGGCGCGAGACGCCCGTTCGCTAGTTAAATTCAACTATCAGTACTTCGTCGGAAGACATAAGAACTAACTCGTACTATTTTAGCAAGAATCAGAATTAGGTTTATATAAGAACACGGAATTTTATTTTTTTTCCAAGGCTGTCAAAATTTTTTTCACAGAGAGTTGTCGCATCAATTCATGAAATCACTGAGAAATTTCATATTTCCTGACAAATGTCATATAACTCTTCGATGTTTTATGACAAAACTGAGTCCGTTAGCTGACAATTCTTTTTGAAGATTGAAAAGACGTGTATGAAATGAAAAAAATTCAAGTGCTCGCACTTTGATGCGGGTGTGTATTTGGCTGTATGCATTGCAGTCATTTGTCCTCTCGTTTCCTCAAATTGAGGAATGTGTTAATAATGTTTGATAAAACCTAATTTTAATATTAGCCGATAATTATTAGGAAAAACTTAAAAATTCACGTATAGCAATGCACCCAATGCTATAAATGAAAATGAGCATTATTTTGGGAAAACATTGTAATAATCATGAAGTATTTGTTGAGAAAAGAAAGAAACATTTTCGAAGAAGGCTCTCAACAAATTAAAATTGTAAAGGAGTTTTTAGATTTTCCTTGAATATTTATGCTAATTTCTTGAGGAAAACGGAAGTTTTCTCTCGAAATAAGAACTGAATCTAAAAATATTCCACTATGGGCCTGTAGTTTTCTAGATAAATGGAACATTTCATTGGCCAGGATTATTAATATCCCACGTTGTTTGAAATTACGAAGAAACATCGTATTTCCTAACCAATTTGTGAGGATTTTTAAAAAAATCAGGTCAAAGTTTATAGCAGTGAACACAATGCAATAAATAAAATTCAGGATTATTTTCGTGAATTTCTTAATTAATTTGTTATACAGGACCACCCTCTGCGGGATTTTATGATTATAACACGTAATTATGCTGTGTTTGTATGCCTCATTCCATCGGTGATGGTGAAGGCGAGGAAGGCTGAGTGGAGAGGGGGGTGGGGGGGGGAATGAGGAAGGGACGACTGAGGCGTCTGTGCTCACACGTTCGAATGATTACGAGCTCATTGTTCCAGGGTTGAGGCTACAGTATCAAAGAATTAATCGCCACGCACGACTCTATGACATTTTTTTTATCGGAAATTCATTGATCAGTTAACAAACTATCGGATTCAATATCCCCTAGAAAAGAAGTGACAAACTGAATCACCACTCAGGTTTTCGAAAGAAATAGTTGTTATTATGGGGGTATGGGAGAGTCAATGATTCCATTCTCACCCGACAACTCTCACGCGTTCCCCCTCTTCTCTTTCTCACCGATTCGCACTTCCATCTATTCTTTCTTTCGACGCGTCAATATGTCGAGAAACTTAATCCAATATGTAGGTGATCTTTAACTCTCAGGGCTCCACGGGGGGAGGAGACGCCCTCTTCTTTGACGTATTTGCGGTACTGAGAAAAGAGGGGTTGATTTTTTTTTATGCTATCCGCCCCATGACTGATGCCTGATTGGCAGTCCCTCTTAACGTTTCTGTGATTCAAATGCGATATGGAAGGCTATAAATTTTTCCCGTAATTTTTATGGGTGATGATGGAACGAGTCCATGTTCCCGTATTGTTAAAAATTCAGAGGATTTCGGAGTGAGTGTCAGAATATTTGATTGATCATGTTAACGGATTCTCAAATGCATTACCGAAATGAAAGAAAAAATTGTGGAGGAAGAGGAATAAAATGAGTAGAAGATCTGCGTTCATCCTCTTCACCACCCGCCTATTTTATCCCCGCTCCACCTATCTCTTCCTCTTTTTACTGATTTCCTTCATTGCGCAGGGAAGCACACGTGCCTGGAATTGGAAATCGATGACGGATGTGCCGTTTGTATGTTTTTACCAACGGTATCTGAAGACACAGGAGCACTTCACGTGTTATAAAACATTGCTCATATAAAAATGAAGAAAAACATTGCTGCTCGAGACGGGAAATACATGATTCACGTGCAGATGTCTCTAAACACATATATCCATGTGTTGTCGTTTTTCATATTTTCTCTTTCCTGTTTGATTTTATGGGGAAATCTGAGACGTGTAACTCGAGACCAATGACATCGTTCGAATGGAAAAAATATTTTTAATTTCGGCCAATGCAGGAGGTAGGCAATAGGCAAATTTGTGACTGATTCCTTATGGAGAAATATATTCAACAGGCAGGCGAATTTCTTTCCTAAGTGAAAAACGGATGATACGATGAACGGTATTATTATTACAGGTACGAAGAAAAATAATTCCGTTCGCCTAGCACGCCGCGCGTTATATTAATCCAGCAAATTTCGTAGGTTAATATACGGACAGCTATAAGGTATGCGTTACCGCAGTGGATGTCTTCTGCTCGGATGTGATTTGTTAGAATAGCCAGAGGACTATGCTAGGGTAACTATCTTACCGATTTACTACTTTAACGATAGAAGTGCTCATTTAAGGAACATGTTTAGTTAGATTTACAAATGAATTGCTATGTTAATTATCAGTAAAAATACGAAAAAGATTGATTGTTAATTTTTTTTTTCATTTTCATGGTCAATTATCCCTGTAGAAGCAACTCAGAATGCATTCATCACCGAAAAAGCCAATTTTATTAACACAAATTATGTCTATTTGTCTATCTTCACGCTTCGGTAGGAAAATCGCGCCGTTTTCCCTGCGAAATGCAAAGGAATGTTTGTTTCTTCACCGTTAATTATTTAAATATTCCATAGGAATCAGAATATACGGTAAAAATCATGAGAATTTTGAGATAATTACCGCGTTACCTAAAGCATCATCCTCCTCGTTGCAGGAAATTTATAGACGAAACACATGAATTTATAGTGGAATATACGAACTTGTGGTTGTCTATTTCATGACGATACATACAATATGTATTCCCCACGGTATACCTATTCACTACGATACAAGTACTTTCTGGTATTCGTAGGATAGTTCACGTTGAATTCAAGTATTATGCCTATTCAATTCGAATCAATAACTGATCGCTACATAATTCAATTCATGCGACATTTTTGGGTTTATGAATATGTAAAATTGGTTTAACACAAACTGAGGAAAAAAATTATTTTTGTCAAATATTCATTTACTTGTGAGCAGAATTTATTTTTTCAAAATCGCATTCCTCCAACCGACTCATTCCCAGGTGAGCCTGATTAGATTTAAATTATGACAATCATGGTGCCCTAGAGGATGACAATGTTGCACATGAGATTGAATGAACTCCACCAATGATTATTTATTTTTTCTGAATTTCTTATTTTCTAGAGGGAAGAATTTCGATTAATTTTTTGATGTTGATAATTATTGAGGGAGTTCACTTAAGGTTATAACTAACATGATCAACTTGTAGAGCACTATAATTGTCATTAATTGAAACCTAATGAGAATTGCCTGGGAATAACTCTGGAGTCATATGGTATTGAAAAAATAAATACTCCTCTCAAGCGAATGGATATTTGTCAAAAATAATTTTTTGTCTCAGGGCAGGTGTTTTTTTCTTGTAGTGCTCCGCTGGTGTAGGTGGGAAGCAAAATACCGGTGATTACAAATTTTTCATCATTTCTTTTTTTCCGTGAAATTTCCGACATGTTACAAAAAAGGACTCTACCATAGAATAGTTATACTCTTGTATCTTTAAACTGCTGGAGATTATATTAGGTTAAAAAAATAGAACTTTTCCATTTTTGTGGTGAATGCATGTGACTTGACGCAAAGGGCTGCTTTATTTGATTCAAGTAAATGTATTCCAAGAAGAAATAATTGATATTCACTGTAAGATCTTATTTATTTGGAATTGATTCAAGTGTATAATACTTGTTTGAAGAAAGACACATCTGAATAAAAATAATTTTTTCTATCAGTGTACTCATTTTTGTTCGAAAACGGGATAAAATGTGGGTACAAAGTCTCGCGGATACAATCTCACTTTCGGCGAATCACCGTTACAAGATGCCACGGGTGAATACACTTACACCATGTATATACACCAGTACATAGCATAGAAAAAGGCCCGCAGTGGTCGAACGAGTAGGAGAGAGAACGTATGCTTGGAATATATAATACGCCCACTCGGTAGTACACAAAACAAATGCAAATTCTGTGGGTGAGAATAGGCGTGTAACCTGTTGTAGCGCTGAGGCATACAACGATTTAACTGTATTCGTCTCAATCGGTGTAAACCTGTTATATACGAAGATGTTTTCTCGGGGTCCATGGGGTAGAAAATGTAGAGACTGGATTCTTAGAAAGCGAAGCAATTCTTATGATGTTATCCCACGCGAATTGATGGGATGAAAATGAATTTAATAGTCAATAGAGGTTGGGAGAAAAAGCCAATCGCTGAGAAATTCTCGAATGCAAGTTTCCCGATGACGAAAAAAAATGCGGAAACATCAGAGAGAAAATTCCACATTTCATTAGCTGGTAGATTTACGATGAATGGAAACGATGGAGCAATTAATGACGGCTTTACATTAAAAACTGATATTTCACTGGAAGTAGTTGACCTTGATATTGCGAGTCATCTTAAATTAATTGCGGAATATGAGAATGGAATAGCCACTATTCATAAATTTAAAAAACTATTCGATACAATCAGTAGCGAAATAGTCGTGGTGGAGGGACAAATGGAAGCGCATAAAGAGTGAAGAAAAAAAAATGCCGATGAATAGATTGCGTGAGAAGCAGCCATTACAGGACATTTAAATATTCCACAGTGATGCCTGCAGGCTAATACCCGAACCGCACTTATGATCCCCGTTCATCGAATCGACCATTTACATGCGAATTTATATTTTATTTACTTCGTTTTTTTATTTTCTTCGGATACAAGAAAATGTCTCCGGAATATTGCCCTCGGATAGGATCAACAAGCCGTCGGTAATGGGAGACAAAACGTTAATTTGTTTACACCCACTTTCAAGTCATCGGGGAAAAATAAATGGGTGGAACAAGTATATGCGCGTGTAATAAAAGGCGAGTGTCGTCTTTTGCAGCTGAGGGGCCGCGGGCAAATATTTCAGGAGCATTGACTTTTCTCGGCCTCTTATGCCTGTATGACGACTCTCCATTCTTTCCTTTGAGGTTTGCACGCTCGTTCGTGCCTTTTCTCCGAGAGTTGCTAAATAACATTGTGAGCATATCGGGTGGCACAGTAACCTTGTCCCGAAAAAACGTGAGGAATATTATATTCACTTTTATGAGATTGTTTTATATTTTTAATTCTTTTTAATGGACGATATTTTTCTTCATTTATATTATTAGAAATTTTTTGGAATTTCATGGAAGATATGATGGTAATTCTCATGGGAGTGACATTGAATCAGATTTAGGGGGAAAATGGTTACGAAATATCAACACGGAGAAAATTATTTGGTGAATTTCAACAACCAGTTGGTAAAATTTAACAACTAATTAATTAAAATGCAGAAAAGATTTTTCAATTTCATTCAATCCATTTTTACTACCAAACTAGATGGTGAGAGCATATATACATTTGGAAACAACCTCGCAATCATTTACATTGTAACAATCGATCAACGCCTCCTCTAGAAGATATTTTTGTAATAATCTACAAAATTCCTTGTTGAATTTGACCCATCAAATAAATCGGCGAACGTTTATTGAAAATTTAATAAATGGTTGTCAAATGAAATTGAAAAATCTTGCTCTGAATTTTAATTAAATAGTTGTTAAATTTCACCAACTAGTTGTT
Source organism: Diachasma alloeum (assembly GCF_001412515.2). NCBI lineage: Eukaryota > Metazoa > Arthropoda > Insecta > Hymenoptera > Braconidae > Diachasma > Diachasma alloeum. The sequence continues at coordinate 823,895 of NW_021680540.1, forward strand.
GAAATTCACCAAATAATTTTCTTCGTCAAGTTCTAGGTAGAATTTAAGGAAGTTCATGAGTTTTCAGTAGTGGTGAGATGGAAATTTCACAACTTGATTGATTGTCAATGGAACATGAATATTTAGAAACTTTTCCTGGTTTTTCTGAAGTTTCGCAGAATAATTGAACTGAAAAATCAAGTATTTTGTTGATTTTCAGATCATTCGAACATAACATCAATTATTTGATTTTTCAACGACAAGGTTTCCTCAAATTTCAGTGGAAATTAAACACGATAAAAATTTCCGGGATTCGGTACGGAAAATTCAAACGAAAATTTTCGAGTGTATAAATAATGGGTTTTGTTTAAAAACTTCTCAAATAAATTTGTCGTGTTTTTTTTGGGAAAAAAAGGCATAAAAATGTTTTCAAAAACTCTCATTTTATAGGAAAATGTTTATTCATTTCCGATAAAAATATCGTTGCAATGAATAGAAAAATTCCAAATAAAGAGCTTTATTGGATTCTAACCCATCATTTCTCTGGGTACAACATATGAGGATTGGCCATCCCTCCATCAAGTTCCATCAAACGTATGCACACATTGAAAAACCCTCACCAAAGTAATGATTCCCATCACTCCGGAAAAATCCAGTCAATTTGTTCCCTGATACTAAGAATACAATGAACAATGCTTCATGCTTGACAGGTATTGGTACACCTCCCGTGAGAAAGTAAAAGAGGTTGATACCGCTTCTTCCGTATCCAATGCACGTATGCGATGCGCCCCACGATGCCATTGATCGGCATCTGAGGTTTCCTCTCATTCTTTCTCTATGTTGTTCTTCTTCTTTTTCATATTTCTTTTACCGGTAAGATACTTGTTCGCGCGTATAATGAGAAGTAAGGTTGCAATTATTCTTAGAAGAGGGTAACGAATATTCCATGACGGAGAATCTGACCCAGAGGTCCTGCATCCCCACGAAAAGGTGAATAGAGGCTATCTCATAGGGCAAGGAAAATCCATTACTCTTTTTCCTCTCCCATTTCTTGCCCTACTCTTCAAATACTTAGAATTGTAAATTTATTTTTTGGAGACATTTAACATGCAACTATTTAGAGCCAGATAAATCATTTATTATTTGAATTAAACAAGTGTTCCTTTCTTGAACGTACTAGTAGATCCACTGATAGTTGTGTTGCTATTTCAAACAAATGATTTTATTATACACTATATTTTTCATTTCTTGTGAATGAGAAATTAACGGATACTGTCGCATATTTTTGTCTGCATTCTCCAACAAGAGTTCCTCATAATACAAGTCAAGTTTTGGAAATTTCATGTTGTCACTGAATATTACCGACAAGTAGACTAATATTATTTATGCTATAGTAGTTATTCATGTCACATTATTTAAAAAATGTGAAATTTCCTTATAATTGTGGGACATGTGATAATTCTTTGGATAGAATTGGATAGAGATGGTCGGAATGAATGAATTATCCCATTTTTCTAGAAACCGCCGGATCCAAGCTAGAATATTCCGAATCAGTTCTAATTTTTCCAGGTAAATTAACGCCAATATCACAAATTATTTTTACATTCCCCACAATAAGTAAAGTGTGTCTCAATTTAAGTACAATTAAAAGAGTTTTAAGTCAAAATTGCGGAGGAATAGAATGTTTTTCTTTGATTTTTAGAAGCAAATTTCTTCAAATAAATGAAAATTTCATGTATCCCCAGGATTTTCGCTCAATAGACTAGTATATGACAGAATAATTCAGTATAAATGATGAACAAGAAATTGATAATTTATGGACACTTTCGATTGAGCAGATCTTTTTTTTTATTAATTGTTTCAGCCGGGAACCGTTACCTTGGTTTATACAGCTGCTTAGAATAGAGACAAATATACATTTACATCTTATAATTTTACCTGACGTCCTTTTATGAATTTGTATGTAACAGTTTTAGTGCATAAATGTTCATTTCATGAAGGAAGAGTCTGATACAATAAGGTGACTGATATTTCATTTCTCTTACTTTTTTTAAACATTTTTTCCCTTTTCATTCCGTGAACATTTCAGTCGAAAGTTTTCATTAATTAAGTATTTGATCAGCAAGTCAAGGCATTTATTTGATGAAAATAGAATTCAGTTATTGAGATAAACAATAATTCACTCTTCCTTACTGTGAAGTGAAAAAAATGACAAACCCCAAAAAAGTGTAAAGTCTACGCAATAGTCCGAGCGTTATTTGCCCGATGTAATTCGGCGTGAAGAATGGAGCCGACACTCCTGCCGAAGGATGCCACCGGTTTACTCAGATGCTCCGTAAACACGTGGGAGTATAGAATACGTTCTCTACAGTACGAGAACAGAATTAAAAGAAAACAGAAAACCCGAGATAGAGGAGTTGCGATAGACCGAGTGAGGGCCCACAATAAAACGAAAAAAATGTACAGCTGCTCTTCTTAAATACCAAGAAGAGGAAAAGGCCCTGGCAACAGGGTAGGGCTAAAAGAAGGATACAACTCTCCCTCTATTGATTTAGGGTCGTTTTAAAATCCACGAGTACACTTTATTTCTTCGATTACCACTGGACGCTCTCTCCGTGGAGTTCAGTGAATTTACGGCCTGCAATAAACCTCCAGTCAGGTAGTGGAATTAGGAAACTCTGTACCCCTAGTTTTTACATTCCCGTGAATGTAATTTCAGGAAAATTGTACCTCCAGTCAGCCAAGGATAAACCGAGTTTAATCCCATTATTCCAGAAACTGAGAAAAGTATAATTGGCATGTGACCCCGATTATGCTGACCAAAGATGAATATTCATTGCTGAATAATATATATTTTTGTTGGAAGAGAATGTCAGATATTCTGAGGTACTCAATTTTCCAGCAACGTCAGAGTTCAACTCGAATTGGAGAAATTATTCAAACTTACACTGAGAGCATTCCCCGGTGAACGCGATCCTTGTTAACCTATTAATCCTTCGATATGTGAAACACAGCACTCGTGCGATAAACAGATTTCCATTAGTTAATCTTCTTCATCCTCAGTGAATCATTAATACATTTAAGACAATTCAAGTGATAACTTGTCGTTTTTCAACAGAGGTCAGTCCTGCCGATTAACTCAATTAGAATATTGACGCTCGACTTCATGAGGTGAAAACAAATTGATGCACTTTACTGTGATAAATCACATAAAATTCCAAATACAATTTGAATGTATCACAAACTAAACAGCACAGAATCACTTAAAAACTACTAAATTTGCAACTATTATTGAATAAAAATTGTCTGTACATCCTGTAGCTGCAAACTGCAGGAGTACACAAGGGCAACTGGAATAGAAACCAAAATGTCGAAGGGAAAAATAAGGGGGGGAGCTCCCTTTTGGACGGTACAACCAAGAACTGGGGAGAGGGGGAACGGACTCTGACAAGAGGGGTAGCGATGACTGCTGTGGAGGGTCGAAAGAGCCCAGAATTCAGTGCGTTTGAAGACCGAGGACAACCGAGAATACATTCGGAGACCAATACCAACGCCCTGTGTCCTGAACTTTTTCAAGCCACACTCTATACAAGAATCCATGAGTCCACCACACATTACCCTTGTGTTCAAAACTACCTTCATGGGATACCTTCAGGTAGAGAAACTGTAGACCCCAAAGAGGCCTAGGTTTGCCTACCGGAACGCGTTATACTGAATAGAAATAGAAAAGAACAGCTGGAGGCATCATTGGGCTCGTATGCGAGGTTTTCAAATGTCATCAAACGTGATCACATCCTGTTGGGGAATTTTTCAGTGTTTGAAGAGAATAAAAAATGATGAGAAGCATTTGGATCATTAATTTGGTGAATTTTTTCCGATGATGGAGATGATTTTCATGCACACCCGAGTGGAAATTGCTTCAGGCCCACCTGAAGCATGATCAGAACTTGATCAGGTTTTTGTAAGGTTCGACTGATCCGGTGATTCCTGATGAGAAGCTGATCAAGTTCTGATCCAGCAGATCGGATCCGAAAAACTACAGGCGGGTTCAGATCAAGTTCTGATCAGGTAGACATGATCAGATGATGCCTGATGAGAACCTAACCAAGTTTTGTTCCAGTAGATCGGATCCGAAAAACAGCAGGATGATTCAGATCAAGTTCCGATCAGGTAAGCACGATCTCACCCTGAGTTCGGCTGCCTGACCTCAATTTGATCAAATTCGGATTTGATGTCTTTGATCGGCATTTGAACGGGATCAATTGAAGAGAAAATGATCAGATTCAGATGCGGTCCACCTGACATTAATTTTAATAAGTTTTTCAGATAATTTAATTAACTATTATTATACTATTCAAATTAAGTTTTATCAACCATTATCAATAATTATTTTCAATCTTTAAAAAGGATCATTATACTATAATTAAAATAAATTAAATTAATTAAATTAATTTAATTAATCAATTTAATTAACAGCCAGCCCTTCTAAATGTACAGAAGGGAGGGATGATGATGTCGTAAATTCGTATTAGAGGAGTATCAAACTTACACGCAAATGATCTTGAGAAAAAAAATCACCAAATGTCTATTTATTTATTAGAGTTATTGTTATTATCATTATTATTATTCATTAATGAAATGAATAAAAATTTAATTGAACATATTTTATCTCTGAGAATACACACACGCACATCCACGAGATCAGGAATAATCGTAAATTCAACGAATACCCCGATACAAATCATGTAGGCAATGTACAGTTTACTCAATAGTAATAGCGTGATAGCGTAGTGGTTAGAGCATAGGATTAGCAATCATAGGGTCCTCAGTTCGATCCCCAGCATCGGTAAAAAAATAATAAACTTTTTCAGAGGCTGTAGAGATTCATTGAGAGAGACCGCCTACGGTGAAAGAATTGAATTATCTTTTGTTTTGGATTAATTATCATTGATAATTGTTATTGACACAGACAGAGAGGTCATCCGGTTTTCATACAGTTGACTTGATCAAGTTCGGATCCATTCGTCCTGATCAAATCCGGATTGGTTAGAGGCGTAACATGTCTGATCAAGACCGGATCCGTCAACTTGATCAATACCTGATCAGTGGTTAGGTCTAACCTGATCCAAACTTGATCAAGACCTGACCGGAATTTCCACTCGGGCAGCTGAATACTGTTCTTGCATTTGGTATATTGTACTCAATTTTGGAATGTTTTTGTTGCAAGTGGTTCCATGGGAAGGGCAGAAAAATGTAAGCCAAAATAAAAAAAAAATGTTACGGCTTAATACACTGTTAAAAATTGTTGTCTGAAATTTCCGGTACACTTTTTACAAATTTTTATCGAATTTAATTACCACTGAAATTTCAGGGAATTTCGTCATTGAAAGTTGAGAATTTTGTGGAAAAAAAATGGAAATTGCAGTTCAATTTTTCCCTGAAAATGAATGGAAAACCAGAAAATTCCGATAAATATATTCTTGAATTTTCAGGACAGTGACACTGAATACGAAATCCAAATAGATTAAGGAATTCTTGTCTTCAGTCTGCTTAAAATTCTGGAATTTTACAGAATTTTCAGGGAAACCTGAAATTTCATTTTTTTCCAACAGTGTAGTTTTCGTGATGTTATACAAATTAATTTCATCAAACAGGAAATTTTTTGTTTGTGTTTTTATTTTAAAATTTTTTATTTTATTTGTTTGTGTACCAACTATTGTGGCAAAATGTTTTTTTACTTCATCATATCATATTTAATGATATCACTTGTAAACTTGTATGTCATAAAATTCTCAACCAAGACAATGTTCGAAATTGAAGAGTAAGCTTCACAACTGATGGATTCAATTAGGATTCATGAAATTATAGGATTAAATTGTCAGGATGCAACATTTCGTTAATTATTATGCCATTTTCAGACTCTGTAAGAGCCAACGCAAACAATTCTCACATTAAAAAAATAATGAGGCGTAAAGAAGTAGAAATAAACGTCAATTAGCATAACATAGCCTCCAAACTACGAAGAACAAACTTCTAAATGGAATAGAACAAAAATAAATACCTTGAAATAAACAATGTTTATTTCCACTATTCCCAAGTGTTTCTAATTTGAGCAGCAGTGTCTTCTTAATTCAAGTAAATTTTCTCCCCTGTATGAGTGATTCATCATGTCTGATAAAAACTATTGAACAGAGAAATCAATCTGCACAGACTCCCGTGTGTATTGCAATAGGGAACACGTGAAACAGCTTGTATTACGTCACAAAATCGTATTATCCACGACAAACGAATCCATTAGTGAACCCTATACCCTCCTATAGAGAGACGTATACCTATATGCATGGTACTAATTTAGGCCTTCATATAGAGTTTGCACTCTGTGTACAACATTGCACCCAATTACATGAGAGCCACATGTACACCATTCAGCACAATGGTGTGCAGTTATACAGACGATTACGTGATGCAAGTCAGGACTGTTTCCGGCCGGATGTATTTTCCCCTTCACTAAAAAAGGATGTCTAACTCCCATTCTTACGATGAAGAAGAAAAGTTCTTCCTGAGGAGTGGGGGAATCAGAGAAGAGATGGGGACGAGAGCTCTCTGGCACTAGAGCGACTGGAGGCCTTTGATAAGGATACAGAGGGAACAGAATAACTGAAGATAAGCTCAAAAAACCTCCTGAGAGCAAAAACATGTTCCAATTTATAATTTAATCGGTGTTTATTGAGTTTTTTTGCGGAGAAAGGACCTTAATTCAGGTTTCGGGTCCAGAGAAACCTCAATTCAGGTTTCGGCTCGGAAGGCAATCTTGCACGTGGGGGACGGTGATTTGTTTTCTAAGGCTCGGGCATGTAATGTACTATTCATGATTCATAATTTTTTCATCGTAAAATAAAAATTGAAAAGAACCATTCATAAAAATTGATCAGTTGATGATTATTGGGAAAAAAATAATCATATTGAATACCGAAACTGGTCAATGACAAGAGAATATTATGGTGGATTGTAGAAGACATGTACGTCAATCAATTTCACTATAAACTGTTGGAATATTCAAGAATGTCTCGTCTCTGGAATGTAAAATATATTGTGATTAAATATTCGATGACCTCATCTTGCCCTGAGGCAATCCAATGAATATTGGAAGTTCCATTGAATTCTGTACTGAATCCGAGCCAAAAAAAATTCAGAAGCACTTATCATTGATATTCAAACATCCTCATTAAATTGTGAATAGTCGGCAAAAGATTAGTGGTCATGAGGGGCCTCTTAGCAGAATGCTAAATGCAATTTAACATTACGTGAAAATAATTAAACGATGAAACGTGACGGTGATTTCTGGTGAGAACTTGAGCTACGCAATCGCCTAGTGCGTAGTACAATATGACACAAATAGGAAAATTTGAAGGGCAATTCAAAACCTAACAGGACTCATGACCAACTTGATGAAGGTATCTTTACACTGTTAAGAAAGTTTGTGAAATTACTATACTTTTGCTGCATCAATGTTTAGTAAAATTACAAATTTGGTAGTAGAATTGGTATGTGCTACATTTTTGCATGAATATTGCAGCGAATATTTAGAGTTTTACTGAAATATATACGGAAATTACTACATTCTCGTGATTGGAAAATTACTATTTTCGTGTATGAATTCATTTGTATTCGAATTTCCCAACATAATTACTAGAAGTATTGAACGTTTCTAATTTTTTTACTATACACAACTATAGTGAAATTCCAATCTTTTTCCGAATTCCCAATAATAATTCAGGAATTCATTCCGAACTGGGAATTGCACGTACAGACTGAAAAATTATTATACTTTTTCTATATTATTAGGACATTGTCCTTCGATTTTATTAATCTGATGGTATGCATTTGCTCTACAGGCGCACTATAGTTTCACATCTATTCCTGTGGAAAATATAATTTAACAATGATATCCTTTTTTTTCGTGCGAAAAATATGGCTGTTGGATTTCATAGAACGAAATAGTATAATGTATTGTAAAATTACGGCAGGTAAATGTAGTAAATTTACGACACAAAATGATAAAATTCCTTATCCCGCGTGGTAATTTTACAATACTTCTGTATGCGCATATTAATGTTTTGTCAGAGAAAATTCTGATACGACACCTGAAAAAAGTGTTGTGATTTTACCACACTATTTGTGAATAAAATTTCCAACATTTTTGTTAGAATTTCAGGTCAAATTTTTTTAATGGTGTAGGAAACGAAAGGTTCCAGGTTTGTAGACGGGTAAACCTGGAAAATATACTATGTTTGGAAGATTTGATGGGGCGAAATATCAATTGTCAAGTGTTTCTCCCATGTAAGAATGAAAAAGAAGAAGTAACAGTTTACAATGATTTACCATGAGAGTATTCCTGACTAGAAATAGCCAAGAACATTTGTCTCTTTTGTAACTGTATACCCGGGTAGAAATCACGCCGCTCGAGCTCGGCTCGGAACCCGTATCCCAGCTAGAAATACGCCACTCCGCCCCAGCTTGGGATAAACTCCACGCGCGTCACATGTACCCGAGGTTGAGCCGCGTCACGCGCTCACAGCCCAGCGTTAGACTATTACGCGAAACGCTTCGCCGGGCTTTAGTTGAATGGCCACTGCTCAACCTCAGGTTCATCTCCAATTACTCAATCCCAGTATACTTAACCTCAATAATGATTTGACAGGTCCGATGGCATCGTGATTTGAGCGAAAAAACAATCGAATAAATGTGAAGATGGCATGCTTTTTCAGATGAACAATCACAAGCTCATCAGAAATAACGTGATATTAACTAATCGAATGGGATTAATCTGAAAATACAAGGTAGAACAATTCACTGAAACGTAGTCAAAACTTTCTTTTTTCTCGCGAATACAACAACCAAAGTAAAAAAAAATAATCACTTGAAAAACGTTAACGAACCTTTATTATTCATTATCAACGCTACAGGAGAGGATATTCTTCATTTTTCGATAGGCCTACGAGTTCTAAGAATATTCTACGATTTATTAGGGAAATGTTGAATACAGGTATGCCAAAATAACACGCATGAAAAAATTCAACAGAAAAACCTAGCGCTTTCTATTGGAATTCTATGAGAATTCTCTGGAAGTTCTATTAGAATTCTATTCGTTTCTTGCGCCGATTCTATAAGAGATTATGCAACTTCATAGAGTCGTTTTTGTTAAGGTAAAATTTGGTGCAAGAAAGTAACCAGGTTTTTATGTTCCTATAGATTTTCTTAGGAGTAAGATTTCTAAGTTTTTTCCGCTCGGTTTTTCTTGATTTTCCAAAGTATTCAAATTTTAAATCGATATTCGAAAAATGCATAAATATCATTCTATTCCACCCTCCACTCGAAACGACACGACTCAATCGGAGCTGAGTTCTAAGCGTTGAGCCACAGCTCAAACTCAAGTGCCGGGTTATGCCGTCTGATGGCGTTCGACTGTGAGCCGGTATGGAGCGGCGTGTCGCGGCGTGAACTCGGGTCAAGCGGCAAGCCGAGGGTGAGCTCGCGCTCACCCGAGTTGCGGCTGAATCCCCGGTTGAATTTCTACCCGGGTACGATATATCTACAAGAGAGATCCTAGTAGTTGTATGTACTAATATTAATGACCCTGGCAGTCATAAAAGAACATAAAAAAATTAAATTAATCTCTGTTCTTTAGTGCTTAATTTATTTTCTTTTTCTTTTCCTTGGATCTCATTGATAACGTCGCCCGAATATTTGAAAATTTCGGTAGACCTTTAAATGGGAATTTCCCTTCGTATATTAATAGGGAACATATACTAATAGAACTCTTCAAGTTCGAAAAATGGAAAAACCTCAATTTACTTTTCAAAATTTTAAAGGTCCATGAATCTTCAGATTTTCATTGAATATTTATACTAGCTCCCCCATCCACATCAGGAGAAATTGTCAATGTTATATCAAAGTTTTGTCAACTTTTCTCGAAAAATAAAAACTGATCTTGCATATTCTGATATGGATCTGTAATTGAATAAAATGGACCATATCTTTGGGTGGGGCTGCTGACATTCAATTCCGCTCACGAAATCGTGGTCAAAATTATAATAAAACTCATATTTCTCGAGTAAAAGAAAATTTGACCGGCATATCCGGTAAATTCTTTTTAAAATGAAATGTTGAAAACTTTTACTTTTTTTCAAGGAATGAAAGTTTTGAAGAATGCACCTTTCGCAAACCATTCATAACACAAGTGAAAAAATAGAGACAAATAATCTCCATATGTTTTCATAATTTTCGATCAAACACAGCTCTCTAAATGCAATAAGACAGGGACTCGTGTAAGTGTAATACAAAATTCACCCTCTCCTTGAAACCCCATTCACCCCCTCTTATACTAACAGCCACAATTCAACCCCAGAGCCAGCGTCCCTTCTATTCTGCACCTTCTCCTCCAGTGTATGTATGTGTTTGCACCGTGGTTTCTCAGTTCAGTACCCGGTAGTGTTACAGCAATGAAAAGGGTCCACCATTTACCCACGTATACGCGTCTACCTCGAAGCAGATGAGGCTACCTCTGTATACATTCTGCGACTGCTCTGGTTTATAGGGGTGGAAATGACCTCGCATGAGCCACCATGAACACAAAATATCTGGTGAAAATTCGACCTGTTCCTACCATTTGTTTTTCTTCCAGTTCACATTACGCTTGGAATGATAATGTAATTACATTTGATGTAAAACTATTCAGAAAATTAATTTTTACTGTTGATTAAAGGGTAATGTTCCGAGAAAGTTACACAAGATTATATGGAGAAAAAAAAGTTTCTGGTTTGCCCATTTTTCAAATGAATTTGAGTGTTAAAATGGTTATTTTTCCTGTTCTACAATTAATCTACATTTATTCATGTTTATGAATCCTTATTTATTCAAAGTATCCACCTGATACACTGACTTGATTAATATTGAACTGATGTTTAATTATTCCGCAATTTTATCAATTTTTGATTTTTTAAAATTCAATAGCACAGAGGTTTTGTTAAAATGAAGACACCAACCGTTCTTTATTTCAAAAATTCTTCACTTGAAATAAGTATGTGTTTACAATTCAACTGTAGCGATTTTCCTTCTGAAATTAAGTAACCAGTTTCGTATTCTCAGTAAAATACCTTCTAGAACCAGGAGGTTCTGAAAATTTCGTTTCGCGTAACGGGAAATTTCTTGTAACATGGGGAAAAAAAATTGATCTGTTAGAAATAATTTGCTTTTTTTATCAATTTAGAGAATTATTTTGTTCTAAAAATTTTATAACTTTTTAGACAGTGCAATTGAAAAGGTCAAATTTTGCTTCCGGAAGGAAGCATTCTAATCGCCCTATTTTCACATTTTCTATTTTTTTTTACAATTTTTCCGGTTAGCTAGTCAATGGCAATTAACGAAAAACGACGCGTTGCAGCGTTTCCCTCATATCCCTAGCAGAAATTTCTTGGCGTAAAACGATCGTGGCGTGGGATGGCGTTCGACATTGAATATCGCTGCGATAGGCCGCCGGGTACTGTTGCCGCAAGACGGACGGTTGTCAACGCAATTGGATCTCGGACTTGGTGTAAAGCGACGCTGAGACGGATTTTTCGAGAATACCGGGACACAAAAATTGTCTCCTGTCCTTAATAGTATATTTCGTCATTAGGCCCAAAAAACGTTTTTTGGCGAATATGATTTTGCAGTCCGAGCCAAAGGTGAGGAAATTGCAAAAGATATCAATACGTCCCATTTTGCTGGACCCTCCCCTAGAAATGTTCAGCAACATGATTAGTTCCTAAGATTCAGCATTTTAGAGATTTACTAAAAGTGTCATCTTCAAAGTTTAAATCGTTTGCTCTCCTCAAATGAATAGGGAAGCAGTGAGAAAAGATGTGAAAATCTAAACAATGAATGAATTAAAGTAGCTCTACCCCTACGGCTGGGCTCGTTGAGTGCTTTTGAAAAAAAAAAAGATTCTAAAAATAATTTTTTTGATGCCTAAATTATTAAAATAATTTATAAAGAACATAAGCATAAGAATTATTTAGTTATTAATTGTTTTCAATAAAAGTGTGAAGAAATAGATTTTCAATTGACTAGCTTGGAAAAATTAGTGGCAACACTGCAGGATAATGTGACGGGTGAGAGAGGTCCCGCCAAGTGACAGCTGACCGAGCCGTCGTTGCCACGTCTACTCCTGTTCACAGTCTCCCGTGATTTTGGTTGGAAATTGTTAATAATAAAAAAAACTAAACGATAAATCGTTATCTAGCAGGTGCCAATATTTTTTATTATTTTTTTCTCGTTTTTAGGAAAAAAAATTAGATTTTAATCTTTGTTTTAACCGGAGCTGTGTTAAATTTAGCGTTCTTTACATAAGACCCAGTGTTAAATAATGAATTTTCAACATTTTCATTTATAAAAACTTGAACGACAATTAAATGAGGAAAAAAATTACGATTCCGAATCACACAGAGTTTTTAGGCGATTTGTTGTAGTTTTTAAAAATCTTGGAATTGAAATATAACCTCCTAAGGGTAGAGCTACTTTAAAAGACAACTCAAATTACAAGAAACCCCTTACCTACTACGAGGACTTATTTGGATTGAAATTTTTATTGCCTTTCTTGGAAATTTTAATCAGGTAACAGTTCTACTGAAATTTCAAGGATAAAATTGTGATGAGATTTTTAAAATTTTCCACGATTTTTCAACAATTTGTCCAGATGTAAATTAGCAACTTTACATACAATCGCCCACAACTGAAGTTTAATCCCTATGATTGGCTCTTATTTGATTAGATTTCACTGAATCGTAGCCTTACTATTCTTAAACTTCAATAAAACTTTATAAAACATTGTGCTACGCAATCTGTCGATAAATGAAACCCTACCTCATGGGTGCTGGGATGACATGATGCATGTCGATGCAAGGTTGCGACGAACTCCCCGTTGTACACATCAGCGAGCTTGGTGGGACATAGTACTGTGGCATCGCTACTGACCCAAAGCGTGAGAGCGCGGCGGGAATATCGCTGCAACCTTTTATGTCGTAGGATCCCTTCAAGGTTTTACTAGAGATGGTGACCAATTTAGGGTTGAATGTCGAAAAAATTTACACGTACAATTAGAAACAACTTGACGAACTGACAATTAAAACAAATAATTATCGAAGAGACGCGTCTATTATCAATTGTTACTCACTGGTGGTCAAGTGTCAAGTGAAGAAGGAGAGTTGAATCCTCCCTTATATATCCTAAGGGGTTGTCTCTTCCGTACAACGCAACTTCGAGATGTCATTATGACACAGAAATGTGTGCCGTGGTTACGAAATAACAAGTTTATGTCTATATTTGTATTCCATTGTCCCTACTGTGCTCCTGGATCGGACGCTTTTACATAATGAATGAAAGGTGAGTTTGAATGAGAACGTGATCATCCGAATGATTGGAATCGACTATCTAAAACAATCATAGTTCCAAGTATTACATCACTCATTGCATTATTCACGTAAGGATATTTATCCCTTTTCCGAAAGTGAAATTTTCTTCTAGTCAAGAATAATTCTGTGATTTTTTGAGTTGATAGAAAGACGTAAGAAAGCAATTTTTTCGACGATTAAAAACATTACGGGTTCTTATGGAATTCATTTTGTAGTACTTAATTCACGTAGTAGATTTAAAAAATAAAAATAAAAATCCCTCGAAAACAAAAATACGTATCCCCTCGATTTCTTTGCTCCACTTATTGAGTTTTTGCTTCCGAATGGAAGCTTTGAAAATGCAACTTTTTTTGATTCTCTAATTTTGCTTGGATATGACTCCGAGTGGTCTGAAACGGCGAGATATGATGTTTTTAGACGATGTATGTATGTGTGTGCTTTTGTCCAGAAATGTGTCAATAACTCCAAAATCGTAATTACAAAAAAATTGAAATGTTGGCTCATAGTTGGTACCAACGAGATACAAATCTGTGCTAAATCTCAGCCTGATCGGTTGAGTAGTTCCTGAGATATAGCGATTTCTCAAAAATCGTTTTTCGCAAATATCTCAGGAACGGCTTGACCAATTTCATTTTTTTTTCAAAATATTTGTTAAGATGAGACCTACGCAGAGAGAAATGTACGAGAAAAATTACCGTAATCGTACAGTAAATTTGGTTGAGATGGTCTTTCCCGGCGAAATGTACCGCAAAGAGTAGGAAAAAGTACTGCTGCACGAGTCATTTTTCAGATAAATGCGGGGAAAAATTCTTGTGCAGCACGGTAAAATCGAAGGGATAGTGAATTTTTACGGGAAATACGAGAAATATTATGACACTGGCTGGAAAATTTTTCCGATACTCTATCAGAATCCTGGGACCCGATCGCGCATTCGTAAGATTTCGGCACTCTTCGTGTCCCCCCTTCGCAACCGCGAACATCAACTCAACGTGACCAGATGATTAATTCCGTCGCCTCCTCTAGCCTCCTCTCTCACATATCTCCTTACTGAAACCCCAGGTTAATGTTTTTCATAATATCAATTCAGTGAAATATTAATTAGTGTTGTAATAAAACGGTTAAGAAATAAAATAAGTGCCCTTTATTTTCTCTTCATGAGGTGTATAACGCTGTAGAGATACATTGGCCTGTCAAACGTTCCACATACGTTTGCCGCGCATTCCGCTTTTAATATTATATGGGAGAGAGGATATCGAGGAGAGGTTAAAATAAAATTAATAGGATGATATGCTGAATGACAATGTTTACTCATTTTTAACTATTGAATGTAATTTATTATGTAATAGAATATAGTCAGGGATGAAGCTTTTATTGTGCGGTACCGGAATTTTTACTGTGTAGCACCGGAATTTTTCTGGTGCTAGACAATTGAACCCACTTTACCAGACGGCACGCTAATTTTTGCCTGAATTTCTCCTGAAAAATTCTGGAATTTTTTCCTCTTACTGTGTATCTTACTGTGTAGAAGTACAATCACCCCGCTACGGAGAATTGAGTTTATTTTCATTTTTTCATTTTTTTTTACGAAATCGTTTGTTACCACGATAACTTGAAAAATAATTGAAACAGAAACTTCAAACTTTGTATGATTGTAGGTCTCGTGGTAACAAAGTTTGGTATTTTGAATGGGCGAAATCGAACAAGTAGTTACGGAGATATTCACCTTGGTATGTGAAACTTTTTTCTTTAATATCTAAAAAACCACTCATCCGAATTCAATTTTTTTAAAAATATTCGTTATAATGGTGGCTATCTGATCAAATTAAAATACAAGTACCGTTGCATTGAAAGGTTTCGAGATATTGCTATTTTTCTATTTTTAGATGATCAACTTACTCGTGTGGCTATATAATGTGGTTAGAACTTTATTTAACGATCTCAAATTTTGAGTAGTGATCGATACTATTTAGCTACATAACTCGAAAGAATTTGAGATTAATTTGTTCAGTAGTTCGTGAGATGGAACATTTTCTGAAAAATCGTCTATTACGTCAATTACCGTGTTTTTCTTTAGTTATCGGATTTTTTATCACAATTTCTTGGAATTTCATGTTACTAACATATTGGCATAACGAAATAATCCATTTATCTATTTATAGAATGTTTATTATAAAAATTGGGGCGAGTTAGATAAATGAATGTATATAAAAAGTGTCAGGACGCATCCGTGGAATACAAATAAAGAGAAGAGAATGAAGATAAAAAGACGATCGAACATGAAGTTGGTTAAGAAGGAGAAACAAATACGTAATACTATTCCCTCTTTTGAAAGGTTGTCGTCCCAGCAACAATGCGTCTGTTGAAGGCAATTGTATTGTAATTTCGGTTAATCAATAACTGAAATGATACTTCAATTATCTCGGGCCTTCAACCCAACTCTTTTTCAAAAACCCAGATGGAAAATAACAGAAAAAGAGAAGGTTTGACTCGAAATAATGCATTTGGTCTTCACGGGCAATCACTTCACTTTTACCCGGAAGTTTGTTATTTATTCACACAAAATATATGACAAAAGTTATTTTCCAAATAATAATTACTAGATCCATAAGGCGCGCGGCTGCGCGCGTTCATAAACACTCAGCGCTTTAGCGCTGAAAATCAAGTTTGCGTTCAATAGAAAAAAGTCTTGTTTGACAATTTTACTCGCGTTCTCCTTTGGCATGAGCCTTCAGGAACTAATTACGAATATTTTTTAAGACCAATTAGAATACGCTACATGTGCCGAGAGCGGCAAAAAAATGGCGACCTATAATCTGACCAAATGACCTCATGGAGACATATAATCTGACCAAATTTAAATTAAAAAAAAAATTATTTTAGCCAATCAATTACTGAATTTTCTAAAAATTAACCATCAGAAAGGTGGCGCTGTAAATGTTCACATACAGACATGGTCACCAAACTTCATATTTTTTTAATGGAATTGCTACAGATCCATTCGGAAGCATACTACCAATGAAATTGGTAGAAATTAAAAAAGAAAAAACATAATAACACAAAAAAACAATGAAATGGCTTCTGTCGGATAGGCTGCAACCTCTGCTTATTTTCTCACAATCCTCGAATATTTTCACAACTAGTTACCCAGAATTTTTGAAATTGCTGCCGCTCAGAAAAAAAGCTGATATGAATTCATATCATGAGAAAAATTATTATACACACCACATCAACTCGATTTGTTAAAAAGGCATACATCCATTAGTATTAAATTGTCAATATCGAAGATCAGTTCCATGTAACATTAGAGAAACGTCAAACGCTTCAAGCGTTCTGAGCTTTTGAAGGAAGACACTTGAATGTAAAATTCAACGAATTCGTGGTATCCAAGGAAACGAAACCCTTTCCTTATTGTCGCCCAGTTTCCCCTTATCTTAACGGGGACATATCGTGCTAAAATGGCTGCTAGAGACTGATTAAAATTTCAAGGGGGCCGTGAGACCTTGTCAAAGCTCACGGCGCAAAGTCGAGTACTCTAAGTAATTGAAAGTCTGTTTCTAAATAGTGTTTTCTTCCTCCCTTACAGTATCATTTCTTCACTTTTTGTTTTATCACGAACCTTTCCGAGCGTTCTCCGTAGTTATCCCACGTACGAAAAAACGAATGGGCCGAGCTTGGCCCAAGCCCGGTGGCCGGCCTACCGAACTTCGGGACCCGTTCCTCAACCGGGACCACGCCGGACTTGGTTGAGACCTGGAATGATAACATCGGGGCAGGTCTGGGCGCCCATCTCGGCTCAGCGTTGGTTGCCAGTCGTTGGCCAGGCTCAATTAAACATTACTTAATTACATGAATATGATAATATGGGTGATTGAAATACAAGTAATTTAATATTACTCCTCAGCATTCGTAATAGGTTCAACGAGGAAAAAAAATCAATACTGGCATGCGACTGATGCCGCACTGGCTGCCAAACTATTCATGGCAATTATCAATAATAACAAAAACAAAATAATTAACATTTTTTAGGATGATTTTTAGTATTGATTGTGCCCTACCTACCAAACCCTAACGCAATCATCGCTGAAAAACCGATTTTGTTAACTTAAAATATTACCCCCTAACGTGGGCTCGAACCCACGACCTCACGACTACTAATCCGACGCCCTAACCACTAGTCTACCGCGCAATTCGTAAAACCTCTACTTCAAATCGTCCATATTAATTCCATCTCGGTTTTTTTCGACTTGAATGTTTTATCATTCAGTTGATAGAAATATTCAGTGATTCAACTACAGTTTAATCGGTAAATTAATTCAATAATGAATAATAATAATTATTATTATTAATTACAATAATAATTGTAACAATTAGGATTACTGTTGAATGACGATTCTTCTTCTTTTCGTAATAATTAGCGAGTAACATGTGACTTCAACACCTACAATGTCACCATTTTTTTACGATTACACCCTTAACATTTTACCCTCAAGTTTCCACCCTTACCATTCAACCCTCAGAATGTCAGTCTTATGATTTTTTCGCCCCTTTCCATTATTGCGATTTGACCCTTACAATTTTACTCTTCAGATTTTACCCTTATGATTCCACCCCTATGATTCCATTCTCATCATCTCACCCTTACGACTTAACCCTTACAGTTACACCAACGGCTGGAGCCCAATGACCAAGCTCCGGGCCACCGCTGGCTGAGGCTTGGTTATCGAGCTCCGGCGTGCCAATGTCCGGCCAAGACTGGGCCAGATCTGTCAACCAGGGCTCGGTTACCCGCCCTTCTCTCGAGACTCAAGCCCTGGTCCCCAGGGATGGCCGAACCTCGGTCCAAGCCTGGGCGCCCAGACTTGGCAAGCCCAGGCTTGTGCCAGGCTTGGCCCGTGTCTCCAACACTGGCATTTCCTACGTGAGACTCCTGTTTCATTCCTGGATGGTATTTAAGTATTTAGAATAATCTCATTATGTGTTATAGGGGATTTTACGTAACATAGATAAGCGTTACTATTACCATTGAGGAGCTTACTAGGTATTATAGATCGATGGTAGACACAGAAATATCATTAATTCATGAGCGAGAATTTTTTTGTTGTAAGAACCATCTAAATGCGAAATTATATTTCTGAATGAAATAATGGATTTTTTCAGCGAGTTCCTAATAAAGCCCATTAAAACCTAAATTAAATTTGCAGTTGTATTTTTATTCGCATCAAATGAATAGTTTTATAAATGTAAACAAATGCTTCCTTCATACAAGTAGACTTTACTAGTTAGAAATGTAGAATCACTGTTTAGACGGTGAAGGAAAAGAATTTATTGATGTGTAATAATTTTCGATGTGAATCAAATAAATTGTTTATTTATTTCTAATTGATTATCTACTTTTAATGAATGCACTGTTCATTCCATATACTTGAAGCTTTATTATTTTAATAAATATATAAATTTCGAACAAAAATATTGTAGAATTTAATAGGAAAATTTCAAATAATGAGTTTAATTTGTTCAATTTTTTTCAAAGAATTTCAGCTTTAAGCGTCTTGAGTTTATGAACGCGTCAAGAGGCAATCGCGAATTCCAACCAGTTTGTTTAGAGATACTTTCTATATTCATAGCAGCATTTTCCATTCACATGGTAACCATTTCTATAGACATGGTAGGCATTCGTATGTAACATAGTAATCATTACCATGGGACATAGTAAACAATACTATGGAACATAGTAAGCATTACTATAAGAAGTACTATGTAGGGACAGTTGAAAACCCTTTTACTATGTTACCATAGTAATCTCTCCTATGGTCATGGCAATAGTTACCATTTAATTCTCTCCGTGTATCACAATGGCCTTTACAATTTTATAATGCCGGCGTGGTGGAGGCCAATGCTGGATTACACGAATCGACAGGCTGTTAACCAGGATGAAGAGAATCCTTCAGGCTGTAGGACTCTGAAACCATAAAGGATGTCAGAAACGAAAGATGAGAGAACCCACGAGGTAAAAAAGCGAAATAGAGAAGAGAGGTTTTGTTTTTTTTCAACTTCTCAGTCGTTTAGGAATAAAACCTTCGGACATCATAGTCAAGAAACACCGGCTCAATTTTCGCATAGGGGAGTCCTCTGGAAGGTGACGTGGGTGGTCTTCATCTTACTAATGGTGTTCCGCAATTTTTTTCGCATCGTGAGGATTCGTCAGTTCCATTATTGCCATTTGGGTTTCCTTAATGGTTCAAACCATTCACCCGAAAGAACTTGCATACACTGATTATGATGAGAGAATCTATTGCGAATGTAATTTTTTAATGATGAAGAATTGTTCATTAGCGATGAATTTTATTCTTTTTCGGTCCAATTGCAAGATGGGGTCTAGATTTGAATAAAACCTAACCTACGACTATGATTATATGCTGGTTTTTCGGTGAAGAGGTATGGAGTTTCAAAAAGAAAAAAAGAAATTTTCTAAAATTTTCCACATTTTATACGACATCAAATTGTTTTTGCTGAAAAGAATGAGGTTCAAACGGAACATACATATTGTTAGTGTATATCACGACAATGTCACCAGAACCATTTGTAGCAGCATTACTTGGGCTGTCGAACATCAGCAGGATCCAATATCGTACAAAATATTTTCTCTGTTCAAATGACCGTGGATTATTTAGTCATGTAATCGCAATATGGATGTACTAGGAAATTATTCGTTTCAAATAAAAATGACTGATTTTATTGTTCAAGCTGATGTCAAAGATGAAGATTTCCACATCTAATCTCCAAAAACCCACTTTAGTCGAGATATTGAAACCAATTTTGTCCAGATATTGAATCGAGAGGTCATTCTTTTCCGAATCCAGGGGCATAGTCGTACATTCCGCAGCGTTATCAACTCCCTCGAGACCAGTCAACTCCCACTCCCTCTTGAACCCAGCCTCGCCTACCTCTACAACCCACCCCCTTTGCGCATTCACCGAGCACGACTATCCGTTCACGGCTCGCCGAATCCCGGCGGTATTTCGCATTTATAAACATTCTCCACGTCTCGTCTGGCTGCAAGTATAATCACATTTTACCCCGCGCTGTATTTTCCTGAGTGAGAACCCAGATATTCGTAAAAATTAAATTAGCGAAGCGTCGATCGCTGGATTACCTCTATTCCTAAAAAAACATAATAAAATAAAGAAATAATAATCATCATTGAGCAGAAGGGAATGGAACAAGTGAATAATTTTTCACTTTGTTTTTTATAACTAGGTGGGTCATTTTTTCTGATAAATTGGCAATTTGCTTCCGAACGGATATTTCTACGTTGATCAGGATCCTTAAGGACTTTTAATCCTTATGTCTAAACCTTCTTATTGCCGATCTTCATTTCTGACTTATTTTTCACTCTCATTGCTGAAAAGATCGGCACCATCTTCGGACTCCGTCGAGACAACAGTAAAACGGATATTTTAAAACCAAATTGAATCGATGTGGACACTTTTTGAAACACGTGCTTGGAAAAGTCCCTTTTCGTTTACAGATTTTTGTGCGAAATAGTATATTTCGTAACGAGTGCAAAAAAGTGTTTTTTGGCGAGTGGGAGATTTATATCACGAGCCGAAGGCGAGTGATATAATCCCACGAGCTAAAAAACATTTTTTCACGAGTTACGAACAATATTTTTCATCACAATGTGGCGGAAATTGGACTTTTAGGCACGCGGAGCGTGCCGAAAAGTTCACTTTTCGTCACAGCGTGATGAAAAAGTCTTTTTCCTCACTGATGCCCATTTTGAGGCTTTTTTCAGCCTATTTTTAGACGGTAAGATGGGGTTTTTCCACCTCGACGGCGAACAGCTGTTTGCAGTCTGTTAAAACCACTTTAATCGGACTGCCGTAACTGCTCAGTCTGAAGTGGAGCCTTTTCTCAGACTGAACACAACGTGAAGTGAGCCGAGTATGGCTATCTCACGTTCTCACGTGATACTATTGCGTCAACCATTTCTATAGTCGTGCGAGCATAGACGAGAGCTGGAAGTGTTAAAAGTGAAAAGATGGAGTCGAAAAAATGCGTAATTATTCCAGACAGTGATGGAGAAGAAGAATCTCAGGATATGTTCGAAGAGGAACCCAGTTGTACTTCGATGTCTAGTGTATCAGTGAATTTGAGTTCAGTGAGTTACCAACATGGTGTAGACAGCGATGATAACCTCCCTGACAACAACAACGTCCCGCAGGACGTTCTTGATAACGCTCGTGAGGCTGAATCTCATACAAGTTGACAAAAATCAGTGGATGAACACCCGTTGTGTTTTACAAATAGCCACAATACCCCACCTGACAACAGCATCCCGCAGGATGTGTTGTTGCGTTGCTTTCGTATACTTTTTTCGATTTTTTCTTCAGAGAAAAAATTTTCTTTGTTTTTAAATCCCAGAAATGTTATCTTTTTATTTATTCACTTTTTCTACGGAACATTATTTCTGTTTTTTAATTTTTGAAAATATTGTAGATTTTTTTTTTTCAGGGGAGGGGCTCCGCCCCCCCCCCACACACACACATGAGAAAGGGCATTCGTGAGGAAAAATAGTATATGTCATTCGGCTGAAGTCCTCGGATTTTCCAGACTACGTTCAGGTCGTAGCACAAGGCATGGTTCGGGGGACGAGGCGAAGCCTCGGATTTCAGCCTTATGACATAAGATACTATTCGTTTAGTTGTAAACGCAAAAGGCGCAGTTAGGCCACTCGCTGAAAGTAACATCACTGTCAAAAATTATTGTTCAACACATGTGAGACAGGAATTTTCAGCTTGTGCGATTGGCAGCCCTTGGCTTTACCTGGGGCCGCCAACTTTACACTCATGAAAATTCCGTCTCACTCGTATCGAAATATGCTATTTTAAGTAATCGTGACAAAATTAAATTTTACAAATTGTCAAAATTTTGAAAACTAGACGACCGATTATAATTAAATTGGAACCGAATGGAAGGGTTCATTGAACTCTTTTTTTTATTGTTATTTTACGTCGCTTCGACCCGGTTAGGGTATACTGCGATGATGATTAAGACTTTAAATGGCTAGATCGCACCATTCTACCCGGCCGGGATTTGAACTCGAAACCTTTCGCATGTGAGGCAACGAACTTACCCACTGCGCCAAGCCACCAGGTCCGTCAAGTTGGCAGTCCTAGGTGCTCCAATCGGGACCAAAATATATGCAAAATTAGGTGCTTTATTGGTGCCCAATTTTTTTTTTCGTTCTCTAATAGAATTTCTAAAAATTGCATTTTTTAAATACGAGCATCAAGTTAGCGAGAAAAGTGGGGGAAAAAACGATTAAAAAAATCAAACCTAGGGGATAATAAGGCGCTTTTTACGTGCTTTCGGATACTGGAGAGAAAACTTCAGAAAAGTGTTTTTTTTTTACAAAAACAGAATGGTTTGAAAGGCACTGATGTGGATGAAAGAAGTATAGGGGGGATAGGCATATGGGTACGGTGAATTCCCCAAATTAGGTGCTATTCAATGAGACAAACCAAAATTTTGGTGCTCCACGTGCAATCAAGTTTTTCATGGGCTCAGTTGTGTCAAGAGGCAGGGTCATTGGACATGACTCCAGCAGTCTCAGAATGGTGGACATGCTTGGAGAAATTAGGCGCTTACGAATGACGACAATTTGAAATTTGGTGCTCCCCCGCTGGACCGATATCCAGTAGAAGCTCAGTCACGTCATAAGACAAAGTCATTGGACATGACTCCAGCAGTCTCGGAATGGTGGACATGCTTGGAGCAATTAGGCGCACACGAATAACGACAATTTCAAATTTGGTGCTCCCCCTCTGGACCGAGATCCAGTGGAAGCTCAGTCATGTCATAAGACAAAGTCATTGGACATGACTCCAGTAGTCTCGGAATCTCAGTCTCAGACTTGACGGTAATTCACTTTTTTTAGGAGGAGCGACTGATATTTTGCCCAGAATTGTTATATCTACTCATGAAAAAATGGAAACGACAGTCAATTCTTTTATTTCTCTCAATAATAACGGCGAATTATAGACAGAACATCACCAACAATTGATTCAATTAGTGAGCGTCGACTCATTAAATATGACTATGCATCACGCCCCTCGATCGTAAGATGAATTTTTTGTTCCATTTTGGAGTACGGCGAAAAACATCATTCGACCAACGAATTTCGACTCATTAATGATTCCCATGTGTTTTTCAAATCTCCCCCATTAAAACTCACAAATTGTCATCCCCAATAGTCAAATCGAAAAATGTCATTTTGGAGCAAGTGTTGAAAAAAATTTTATGGATGCTCTGTCTCATCATTCGCCGACATTGATCGAAGAAATATAAGAATCAACTGCGGTTTTTCATTTATGATGGTCCGAAGATAAAAACAAAGGTGTGCAAAATGTGAAAAAATATTTCTTCAAAATAATACATAATAAACTCATATATAATAAAAATATTTCAGTCTCAGACTTCACGTTGATTAACTTTTTTTAGGGGGAGCGACTGATATTTTGCACAGAATTGTTATATCGACGGATGAAAAAATGGAAACGTAAGTCAATTCTTTTATTTTTCTCACTAATGACGGCGAATTATAGGTAGAACGTCACCAATAATTGATTCAACTAGTGAGCGTCGACTTATTAAAAATGACTATGCATCACGCCACTCGATCGTAAGATTTTTTTTTTTGTTCCATTTTGGAGAAGAGCAAAAAACCTCATTCGACCAACGAGTTTCAACTCACTAATAATTTCGATGTGTTTTTCAAATCTCCTCACAAAAATTCCACCACTAAAATTCATAAATTGTCCTCCTCAATAGTCAAGTCGAAAAATGTCATGACCTGACCAATGACTTGGTCTCTTGACTCAACTGAGTTTCCAATATGATCCGGTCAAGAGACGTAGCACCAAATTGCCAATTGTCTCTATTCGCGAGCGCCTAATGTCTCCAAGCATGTTCACTATTCCAAGACTGCTGGAGACATACCCAATGACTTTGGCTTATGACGTGACTGAGCTTCCACTGGATTTCGGTCCAGAGGGGGAGCACCAAATTTCAAATTATCGTCATTCGTGAGCGCCTAATTTCTCTAAGCATGTCCACCATTCCGAGACTGCTGGAGTCATGTCCAATGACCCTACCTCTTGACACGACTGAGCCTCTGAAAAACTTGACTGCACGTGGAGCACCAAAATTTTCGTTTCTCACTGAATAGCACCTAATTTGGGGAATTCACCGTACCCATATGCCTATCCCCCCTACACTTCTTTCATCCATATCGGTTCCTTTCCAACCGTTCCGTTTTTGCAAAAAAAAACATTTTTCTGAAGTTTTCTCTCCAGTATCGGAAAGCACGTAAAAAGCGCCTTATTATCCCCTAGGTTTGATTTTTTTAATCCTTGTTTTCCCCACTTTTCTCACTAAATTGATGCTCGTATTTAAAAAACGCAATTTTTAGAAATTCTATTAGAGCACAAAAAAAAAATGGGCACCAAAAAAACGCCTAATTTTGCATATATTTTGGTCCGAATTGGAGCACCTATGACTGCCAACTTGACGGACCTCAAGCCACCGGGCTTTCATTGAACTCTAAAGAGTCTAGCGGAATAAGTATGGTGAAAATGCCCCCAACGAATTTAGAATCACCAATTTTTTCTGTTGTTCATCGTAATAAAATATGCTTGCATGCAAATTTTCAGATTTTTATCTGCATTCCTGCCAGTTTTGTCTTGAAAAAACCCATCTGTTTCTTATTTTCACGTTTTTAGCCATCCAAAAGTGATCTAAAAATCTGAAAAAATTCTGAAAAATCATAAATATATCAACACTTGTCTGAGAATTTTTATTCAATTTTTTTATGATAATTTCTATTGGAAAAAAAATAATTGAGTTTTCAAAAATTGTTTTGAACATCATTGGATGAAGATACAACTTTGGAAAAAATCATCATCTTTCATTTCATGTTTTTCTATAGAATAGCGCAGAGAAAAAATTTTTTTTTACCTGCGCCATATTAAAAAAAAATTAAATTGACAAATTTTCAGGTTTTTTTTACTGAAAATCTACGTTTAATTCCTTTGTTGGGCTCAGTTAATGAGTAATAACACTTTTCATAGTTGATTCACATATTAGACAATTATAATTACTCATTATTTTCCCACAAATCAGAGTTTTATAGATTGTCCGCATCATCTCATTATTGCACGAGGAATGAAGCTGCAATTTGCAGTCATAAATCCCTTATAAATTCACATACATAGTTCACAGATCGTTTGTGAAATGTAACACTATTTGGATCGATGGAAAATCAATAGACAATCGAAATTCTTCGTCATTGATAGGAATATTGGCAGTAACAACAGATCGTTCTCCTTAAGGATGCCAAGTGGGTCAAGTGCACAACTAAATTGATCATTTTTTTTCAAAAACGTTGCATAATAAATTGTGTTAACTTGATTAATTCATCTCGCCAATTTATATTCAAATTCAGTTGGGATGTAATACATGTAAAATTTTCTTTTTATTTTTTCGACCAAAAAATATTTGTTTTATTGACTAAATGGTGATATCCGGTAGGAATCGTGGCAACACCGCTGCTGTCAGCTGATGGTAGCGGCGCGAGGGTTTGTTGATATTCGAACGTGTGTTGGAGGTTATACATGCCTGTGAACAAACCATGGCCTCAGACAAAAATAACAATTTATTGCGTGACAAAAGGGGACAGTTTATCTCCCAAAAATGTAAAATTCGTGAAACCAGGTCTCGAGAGGGTGTAAAAAATTATCATGAGCCACAAAAATTACTGAAAGAAAGTGCAAAAAAATCAGAAGCAAGAAAACCGAAGGAAGAATCGAAGGAACAACCTTTCATTTTCCACGGACGGCGCTCCACTATTCATTAATATATCCAGATTCAATCTAATGAATTTTTTAAGAGGGAAATGTCGAGAAACACATTTTGTTGGACATTTGGTTAGCCATAACAAGATCCATTGAAATGATTTCCCGAGATGAGTAGATTCTGAGACCAATGTTCTTTCGCACAATTCTTTTGAAATTCAATTATAAACACCATTCGATCCTCATTGATTGATAATTACGTTTGAAATCCTAAAATGCACTTTGAAAAAACATCCATCGTGAGTGACAGGTAGGGTTATGTTGACGGGGGGCATACAAGCGGAGTAGGACAGCTGTGTGCGCTGTTGTCGCGTATCATCCATTTTGCTACGAGCGATTTTTTTCCCCGGAAGTGAGTCGAAAAATTAAGATTTTGTTCTTATTTGCCCTGGTTCCTCTGATTTCGCCCGGATCAATCAATTCAACTTTGTTTTACATTTTTTCCATATTTTTCGGGATTTTTCATGAATCTCTAAATTGGCCAATCTTTTATTTTAGTGCATAACCTCATAACATTTATTTAAATTCTCAATAATTAATACCGGTTGAAAGGTCAAGATTGTCATATAAATTTTTTAAATATTTTTCGCTATTACAGGAAAAAAAATTGAATTTCTGTTGATTTATTAAACATTTTCACTTGGCACCCTTAACAGAATGGTGATGAAGGTTTTGATTTCATGGAGCTCGAAGTTCATTACTGTCTATAATTCTCTAATTATTGTATGGTGATTACTCCTCCGATATTCCTCTACATTTTACAAATGATGTGTGAACTATGTATGTGAATTTCTAAGGGATTTATGACTGCAAATTGCAGCTTCATTCCCCGTGCAATAATGAGATGATGTGGACAATCTATAAAACTCTGATTTGTGGGAAAATAATGAGTAATTATAATTGTCTAATATGTGAATCAACTATGAAAAGTGTTATTACTCATTAACTGGGCCCAACAAAGGAATTAAACGTAGATTTTCAGTAAAAAAACCTGAAAATTTGTCAATTTAATTTTTTTTCAATATGGCGCAGGCAAAAAAAAAATTTTTCTCTGCGCTATCCTATAGAAAAACATGAAATGAAAGATGATGATTTTTTCCAAAGTTGTAACTTCATCTAATGATGTTCAAAACAATTTTTGAAAACTCCATTATTTTTTTTTCCAATAGAAATTATCATAAAAAAATTAAATAAAAATTCTCAGATAAATGTTGATATATTTATCATTTTTCAGAATTTTTTCAGATTTTTAGATCACTTTTGGATGGCTAAAAACGTGAAAATAAGAAAAAGATGGTTTTTTCAAGACAAAACTGGCAGGAATGCAGATAAAAATCTGAAAATTTGCATGCAAGCATATTTTATCACGATGAACAACAGAAAAAATTGGTGATTCAAAATTCGTTGGGGGCATTTTCACCATACTTATTCCGCTAGACCCTTTCATGAAAACAATACAGAAAATTTTATGAATTGGTTATAAAGAAATACGTAGAAGAAATCGGTCACATATCAACATAATCTAAAAACATCATATACTGATTCCTGCGTCTAAAATTGGTTATCCCAACATAAAAAAAGGAAACTTGGATTTTAAAGATAGCAATGCTTCCATTCGGAAGGAAAAATAAATAAATAAATAAATAATAAAATTAGCGATGTTACATTGACAAATGGCGGCGCTGAAGCTAATAAGATGGCAGACATCAAATTGTCCAATTCAAAAATTTCGATGACTCTATCAGGTCCTGTGGAGAGATCAATGGAGTGAAAACCCATTTATTATTGTGGAGCATAATCAATTGAATCAGAGACAATCCTCAATTATGAGTACCAATACAAAGTTTCCCTTAATACCACTTTTGTTGATTTCATTCGAAAAGTTTTATGTCGGCCATGTTGAAGCATCAGCGCCGTCTCACGCCCTCTTAACATCGCGAATTTGATTTTATGAGTTATAAGTAATCATGAATCGCGCAGCCGCAGTTGTCCCGAATTTGGCGACTGTGTTCTCGTTCATAACGTTCAACTCATCTCAGCAACAAGCCTATACGTCACCGCGTGGCCAACAATTACTGACCTAGCATGACATCCGACAGAGTTCCTCACAATGCAATATTGTTTTCAGTTATCGGGCGCGTTCCGCACCGGGTACTTTCGCCGCTTGTTTGTTGGAACTCGCTATCGTCAAGAAAGCTGTTCGTTCATGGCAAGTGTATCATCTCAAATGGTAGATTCAGTTATGAAAAGGTTTTTATTTAAAAAATTCAACTCTACATTTTAGGTACGTATCGACTATAGAACGAAAACTTGTACATTTGATCTTTGAAGAAGGACATAATAGGTCAATTAATGAGGGGTCTCTCAATGTAGTAGAGTCGAGACGCAATAAATGAATTAAATATGCAATTACCCAGCCCTTCTCTATTGTGTAATCAATTTTATTACTGTAACGATGCAAAGGTAACCGACGTGACCCTCAACAAGAACCGATTCTGCGTTTATGCAACTCTTTCGTGCGTAAGTATGAGAAGCGTGCCACCGAGATAATTATCTGCCGCTATTACTCCCGAAATACAGGTGATCAGTACAGATTATTTCTCGCGTAATGACACTGCCAAACATTTATAAGAATACGAGAATACGGATCGAGCATTAGAGATTTGCTATAGTGGAATGGAGAGCATATCGACCTATTCGTGCGATAGACAGGCTAACCCCCGTAACAATCAAGTTAATAATCATAGAACTCCAGGAAACTGTCAGAGAGGCGAAAGACCGCCATTACACGAAGTGGCTCGTACATGATGAAAGCCCTGAAGTCAACTGTGCACAATGAACTCGATTGACTATTTATAATACCCAGAGTGTGACATACCAGTTATTTGTCACTCAAGACCACAAAACCGACGTTATCATCGTAGAATTGACGGATTATTGCGACAACAGACGAGAAATATAGTGAATATCGGATTCTGTTATGTGAATAGGTATGAGAGTGGAAGTTGAGAAGTAGATTTATTTTGGTTTTACCGATGATACGGTGGATGTTTTACCCTTTTAAACGCGCAGGACCGGGGCTCACCAAGGCCCGAGTGCTGCCCGCACTCGGCAAGGTCAACGCACCTCGGCCAAGGACACATTCTAGCCCCGCACAAGACATACACTGCTATTCGGGCCCTTCCATCGACTCTTGAGGGCTTCTCACGTGCTCACTCAATGGGGTCCAAGACGTAACACATGACAATTTACCATAAACGAATGAGTACATTGAGAAAGAACAAGTGCGAAAAGTTATTGGTCAACCATTCTGATTACACTAATAGAAGGATTCATTTATTGTTATAACATGATTTATCAAACATCGCTAACAAATAACGCAGGTGAATCTGAATGAATCGATTTTCTCTAATGACAAAAAATGATTGAGCTGGCAGGAGTGAGTTGAGACAAATCGACCATTCATCTACGCTGACAGAAAAAATGAATTTTATCAAGAGAATTTTATTTGGGGCCACTATCATTTAGTTGTTAATTTTCAAATAAACATGATTTCATAGTGAATACCAGTTCTCTTCATGAGATACATTTGATTAGGAGAAATCGAACTTCTCTAGAATTGAAGTGCCTTTTATTCGTCGCAATAATGAGAGTATTTGATTTCGTTCTATCCAAAAATTTGCCAACTCCAGAAATGCGTTGGTTTACTCAAAAATTAAAATTAGTGTCATGACTAAATACGTTGTTATCTCTATCAACACGATCATACGTTGTTCTAAGTAAATTATATTAGGTGTATGACTTAATTTTTACAGATTTTTCAGTAAATTTATTTAATATAAAAAAATTGAGAACAACGAACTTAATCGTGGAAATATTGTCCATCGTTTTCTATGACCTTGCGCCATCTCTCAGGTAACATTCGAATGCCGTCGCGACAGAAACTTGCAGGCTTCGAGGCGATAAAGTCATCGACGAATTTACGCACGTCGTCCTGCATTTTAAACTGTTTATCCACTAAGGCGTGCTGCATGGACCGGAACAAGTGATAGTCGGATGGGGCCAAGTCTAGTGAATATGCCGCGTGCGGGAAAACTTCCCATCCCAAGTTTATAGCTCGAGCATTGTCATGAAGTAGTATGACTTGCCTGCTTCCTTGCCCAGTAAATTAACTTTTCCGATCAAGTTCTTCGTTCAGTTTGTTCAGTTGTCGGCTGTAGCGTTCCGCAGTCACCGTCTGACCTGTTTCCAGGAGTTCGTAATAATGCACACCCTTCATGCCCCACCAGATACACAACAGAATCTTCTTTAAGTGGATGTTCTGTTTCGGCGTCGATGTACTGGATTGTCCGGGATCTACCCACGACTTTTTACGTTTGGGATTCTCGTAAAAAATATACTTTTCATCACCCGTCACAATTCTCCACAAGAAGTCCTTTTTTTGTTGCCGGGCAAGCAGTGAAAGGCACGTGTTCATACGTTGACCTAGGTTGTGTTCGGTCAACACATGTGGGGCCGACCTTCCAAGTTTTTGGATTTTTCCCATTTGACGCAAACGCTTAGAAATAGCTGTTCGGGTGACTCCTAACTGAGCTGCAAGCTCTTGTTGCGTTTGCGTTGAGTCTTCATCCAGCAGAGCTTGCAATTCCGCATCTGTAAACTTTCGAGGCTGTCCAGGACGCGGCTGGTCACTCAGATCGAAATCACCACTTCTAAATCGTTTGTACCAATAATTACACGTTTCATAAGACACAACGTCGGCACCAAGAACACTACACATTGATTTCCGTGCTTCAGAAGCATTTTTTCCTTGTTGGAATTCGTATAAAATGCAGTGCCGAATGTGCTGTTTATCAGTTGCCATCGTAAACTCTGCTATTCTGAAAGGTTACGTAACTTACATAGACTTGTCGTTCCGTGTTCTGAAACCTTTTGTCCGATCCTTTCAAAACCAGAAAAAACCGCGAATGTATTTCTATTTCAAATATAATTTTAAGCTCGAAGAAAAAATCTGTAAAAATTAAGTCACACCTACTAATTGAAGTGAGCATTTCGTATGTCGAATCAGGATAAATATTGTTACGCGGAAAAAGCTTTGAGATTGTAGTAAGATGGTGTTGAGTTGAAAGAAGTTTATATTTCGTGACTGAAAAAAAATTGCACTAGTTTACAATAACAGAGTCATAGATTACAACAATTCTACACAAACTTGGATATCACAAATTTCGTTCAATGTGATGTACGGAAAGCTCAATTTAAACATCGGCTTCATTCGAGAAAACACCATTCAATTCACTGCTCAATGTAATCATCTCCTATGTACAAATTTTTGATCANAAGCATTTTTTCCTTGTTGGAATTCGTATAAAATGCAGTGCCGAATGTGCTGTTTATCAGTTGCCATCGTAAACTCTGCTATTCTGAAAGGTTACGTAACTTACATAGACTTGTCGTTCCGTGTTCTGAAACCTTTTGTCCGATCCTTTCAAAACCAGAAAAAACCGCGAATGTATTTCTATTTCAAATATAATTTTAAGCTCGAAGAAAAAATCTGTAAAAATTAAGTCACACCTACTAATTGAAGTGAGCATTTCGTATGTCGAATCAGGATAAATATTGTTACGCGGAAAAAGCTTTGAGATTGTAGTAAGATGGTGTTGAGTTGAAAGAAGTTTATATTTCGTGACTGAAAAAAAATTGCACTAGTTTACAATAACAGAGTCATAGATTACAACAATTCTACACAAACTTGGATATCACAAATTTCGTTCAATGTGATGTACGGAAAGCTCAATTTAAACATCGGCTTCATTCGAGAAAACACCATTCAATTCACTGCTCAATGTAATCATCTCCTATGTACAAATTTTTGATCAATTCATGAAAGTAGAAAATTTCTCGACTGGAGATGATATTAGGTTAAAAAAATGGAACTTTTGGAGAAATTTTTCATTTTTATCATTTTTGTAAGCGGGTTTTTTCTTTTCATTTCAGAAAGAATATAAAATTATTCGAATTACACCTGCACAGAATTTCCCTTATAAAAAAGTACTAATGTTAGTTTTGCTCGTAACAGTTGATAGCCCGCGGCTGACAAGTATGTCCAATGGATTTTCCCTTCAAATAACTTTTTCGTGAAAATTGCTCTCTTTGCAGGTGAGTATACTGATAACAATTTGTTATCAAAGTGGTGCGGGTAGATGATCATCAGTAAATTGAGGAAGTACGTCTATTGGTTACCTTTNGTTTGCGTTGAGTCTTCATCCAGCAGAGCTTGCAATTCCGCATCTGTAAACTTTCGAGGCTGTCCAGGACGCGGCTGGTCACTCAGATCGAAATCACCACTTCTAAATCGTTTGTACCAATAATTACACGTTTCATAAGACACAACGTCGGCACCAAGAACACTACACATTGATTTTCGTGCTTCAGAAGCATTTTTTCCTTGTTGGAATTCGTATAAAATGCAGTGCCGAATGTGCTGTTTATCAGTTGCCATCGTAAACTCTGCTATTCTGAAAGGTTACGTAACTTACATAGACTTGTCGTTCCGTGTTCTGAAACCTTTTGTCCGATCCTTTCAAAACCAGAAAAAACCGCGAATGTATTTCTATTTCAAATATAATTTTAAGCTCGAAGAAAAAATCTGTAAAAATTAAGTCACACCTACTAATTGAAGTGAGCATTTCGTATGTCGAATCAGGATAAATATTGTTACGCGGAAAAAGCTTTGAGATTGTAGTAAGATGGTGTTGAGTTGAAAGAAGTTTATATTTCGTGACTGAAAAAAAATTGCACTAGTTTACAATAACAGAGTCATAGATTACAACAATTCTACACAAACTTGGATATCACAAATTTCGTTCAATGTGATGTACGGAAAGCTCAATTTAAACATCGGCTTCATTCGAGAAAACACCATTCAATTCACTGCTCAATGTAATCATCTCCTATGTACAAATTTTTGATCAATTCATGAAAGTAGAAAATTTCTCGACTGGAGATGATATTAGGTTAAAAAAATGGAACTTTTGGAGAAATTTTTCATTTTTATCATTTTTGTAAGCGGGTTTTTTCTTTTCATTTCAGAAAGAATATAAAATTATTCGAATTACACCTGCACAGAATTTCCCTTATAAAAAAGTACTAATGTTAGTTTTGCTCGTAACAGTTGATAGCCCGCGGCTGACAAGTATGTCCAATGGATTTTCCCTTCAAATAACTTTTTCGTGAAAATTGCTCTCTTTGCAGGTGAGTATACTGATAACAATTTGTTATCAAAGTGGTGCGGGTAGATGATCATCAGTAAATTGAGGAAGTACGTCTATTGGTTACCTTTTGAATTCCACTAAAATATACAGAATGCCAAGACAAGTAGTTTCGAACAGCTGACCGGAGCACAAATAAAACGCAATGAGCGTTCAATTTACAATTTATTGTAATTTAATTGCGGACTCGTGGGGAAGGCAAATTGATACCAGAAAATTTTGCCTCGAAATCCGTGAAATACTCCACAAACAGGCATTCGAATTCAACTTTCAGGGATATGCAA
This sequence comes from Diachasma alloeum, assembly GCF_001412515.2. Lineage (NCBI taxonomy): Eukaryota > Metazoa > Arthropoda > Insecta > Hymenoptera > Braconidae > Diachasma > Diachasma alloeum. The sequence goes on from NW_021680540.1 coordinate 857,791, forward strand.
GAACAAAAGCCATTTCAAACAGCTGACTGAACTTGGAATGATTAGATGAGGCCTCAAACGAGGTGTCCATTCAATTCTCGAGTGTTTGGGAATTCGATGCAACATGATGTTCAACAGTGCTCATGTGAAATTTGACGATTTGAGGTCACATTGAAAGCTCAAACGTAACTGTCAATCAAATTTTCAACCATTTCTTAAATTATTGGATAAATATACTACTCCTTGAATTAATTCCACTGCTTTTAAATCAAATTAATTCTTCAAAGCTTGAAGGATCTCGAATTAAACGTCACCCATCACAGGATAATAATCCACCAAGCACTCTACTAAATGCATGACATTATAATTTGCGATAGAATCAAAGAAAATTGACGTAAATTTATGCCGTGATCTTGGGCATAATTGGCACGAGAGACGGCTTTTTAATCAACTCACTTCATATAATCCGCGTTGGCAGGGTTGAAACGAGAGGAAAATAAAGTCAGAGGAGGTGAAACGAGCAGAGGGGAGGGTTTCTGACAAACTGCATCTCCGTCCAGTCTCATGAGTATGAATAATATAATGGATGAGGTTACTGAGAGCAGAGAAGAACGTTAAGTAGTAAAAACGAAGGGGTTGGAGTAAGATGGTGAGATTCCAAAGTTGCAAGACAGGATAGTGGGTTAACTGAGGGCATTACGAATAGATGAACGAGGAGCAGCATTTAATATCTAGTATCCTAACCGATCTAATCGGAAGGATCAATGTTCGAGATGTATAATTCAATCAGAGGGATAGTGAAAAACAATAAATCCAGGAAATATTACTCGTATTCGTTGGATTCCATCGACGTGGTTAATTTAATGTATCAGGAAAAGATAAAGTCACTTTATATATCTACAATATTGAGTCAAGGAGATAACTCAAGAAGATAAAGACAGATAAAACGTGAATATAAACTGAGGAGAACGAAAGCTGAAACGAGAGACAAGAAAATGTGTGAAGAATAGGGGAGCCCGGATTTGAGACCTGGATGGGTCTTCCCTTTTTTTTTTCAGTCGAATCTTCTATCCCACTTCTTCAACTTCTTTTGCCTCGCCTTCGTTGGCCTGGCTGAGGTAATTGCACCCTACCAAGGCCGACAGCTGATGCAGCAGAACCACCACACAGCTGCATTCCCCGTAGAAGCCAGTCCATTTCCTGCTCTGTGTTGGAAAGGATAACTCGCGTGCGTGAACAGGTAAGTAAGTATACGTGGTACCTGTCCTGGATGGTCGGCTCATGTGTGCATCTGTGTAGGGAAGTGCGCCGGTCTGATGTTCGCGAAGCGCAGATCATGTGAAGAACAAATTAAATGTCTAGCCTGATTGAATAGGATTTTTCAATTACGTGTTAGTTTTTTAAGGAAATGATGAAAAATAATGAAATGACGGAAGGCCAATGTTCACAAGTGGAAGAAAGAATTTGGTTGTGTAATCAAGAGGCTGATATTTCCTTGACGATATAAAATTATGATGGAGATCATCTCCAAGCTGTCGGTGTCCTCATTTTCGTCCTTGTTAATACGCCCGAACACCTGACGATTGTAAGGTAACAGGTTGACGACAGGTGGCATACAAAATATTAAACATATGCAGGGTTCAATTCCTGTGTTTGACATCTACTGTAAATGGGATTAGGTACCTGTACGATATCTCGACACTATTTATTTGCACTTTCATCTATCTAACTCGGGTACATAAATTCACGTAATTGATTGATTAACATTCGAAAGTGATAAAGTCGAGCGTTGAACAACTAGAATTCACAAAATCCTTGATAAATTCAAATCAGAAGTCATGGATACACCACGGACAAAGACGTAATTTGAGAGGTACCACATTATTCCTTTATCTCACCTTGCTTTCGTTGACATTCCTAAAATGGCTTGGATAACGTCGTCACCTTCGGCACGTGGATATGTAATGAAATATCTGTACGTGACTCGATTCATTACAAATTCGTTGTTTGTTTGATGGTAAATGTCAATAAAATGATACTATTCTCCTTGTCTGCATTCACCGTGACAAAAATATAAATAAATACTGTACGTTATAGGGCAGTCAGATGTGACCTACATTACCTTTGGCAGGTGTTCGAATCTTTACTGTATTATATACAGGATCCACAAAAATTATTTGGTTTATGCCATTTTGAAACATTATCCTGAATTCACGAAACACGCGTGACAAATGCCATTTCCGGGTAGGGTTCAACCAAGTATTCTTTTGTAAGTCTATTTGTTTCCAGATCCCGTTATGAGTGTGACCCCAGGCCTGAGTACTTTATCAGTATGATTGCTGTATCGGAGGTACATATTTACCCATTTTCACTTGATTAGATTGTATCCACGTATCAGTTATTTCAAGAAACGCCGGAAAAGCCTTGCAGACCCTCTTATCCGGATCTTAATTTTCAAACGGATAACCTCTTCACAAGGATATAAAAAAAAACTCGACTGAAGTTTATAATCGGGCACTGAGATTATTTGCGTAGATAATTCAAAGATAATATTTATCTTCTCTTGTCGTTATAATTATTCGGCTCAAGTGAATGGGATTTTTTAAATTTACAATTCCTTGAATGAACTGAGAGACGAATGACCTAATTTCACGAAACTACTGTCAAGGTAGGAGTACCCGAACGAATATGAGTACCCGAATGCATACTACTAATTATGATTAATTTCTACATTTTTATAGTTTTTCTCCCTTTTTTTAATCTCAATTAAATTATGGTAGAAACAGAAAACTATAATTTGTTCGACCTAGGCTCAATTATTCACATTTAAAATAGGAATCTTTTTATAATTTTAATTTCGTGACGGACTGTTGGTTAGAGACGCTGGTCGGTGTAGCCGGTGTGTGTCAAACGGAAAATGTAGGCAACAACTAAATAAAATATAAAAATATAAAAATATGGAAAGAAACTCGCAAAATCGTAGAAAAATTGGTGTTCGGGTACTGACGCATTAAAAACTCGAACGATGCACTTAATCTCACCTATCAAACAAATTTTCCCACACCTTATCATCCTTTTCATCATCAAAATATTGTTCCGAAGATTAAATTTATTGTTTAGTGATTGATCTATCACAGGGGGAAATTAAAAAAGAAAAAGGAGCAAAATTACAGTGCAGAGGCGTTGGAGAAGGCACTGGCAGCTCTGATAACTGGACAAAGCTTAGGAGCAGTGAGCAGATCCTACTAAATACCAAAAACGATCCTTCATGAGAAAAATATAACAATTGTAGATATAAATAATTGAATAATGACTTTAATTAACTCGACACGTTAGAAAAATAGTTTAACGTGGTATACGAGCACAAGAAATTGTACCGTTCGGGTTTAGGGCCTTTGGTCGTTCTGGTACTGATTCGAGAGCCATTTGATCGTTTGGGTACTGTCGTTTCCACCGAGTCGTCAATTTTCTTTTACTACACTCTAAAAAAAGATTACTTCTGATAAGTAGGAAAACTACTTGTATTCAGTACCGAGGCGTTTCTGGAGAAAAGCTAATTTTTTTACTTGGTCCAAGTCGAAAATCGACTGAATACAAGTTTTATGCTCCAAGTACAATTAGCACTGGTGACAAGTACCAACTGTACTCATCATCAGTACTGAAAGTACTTGTACTGAGTACCGAGCTGTACTTCTCAAAAGTAGAAAAAATACTTGAGACAAGTAGTAATAGTACTCAAATCCAGTACCAATGGATTTTCGCGGAATATTACAGTAAGATTCATCATACAATGGAGATCGTTGAAAAACGAAGAATTAATGCAAATAAAATTATTGTTTATTGTTCGTTTGCCCCTCAAATGCTTGAAAATTGAAATGTACTGGACTACAGTCCAGTGTAATAAATTCTCGAGCTACAGAGATTTTTTTTTCAAAATTTTTCAAAAGATGTGTAGAATAACAATTACCAATTAAGTTTTCCAAATTTAATTTCCAAATAGTCCTTTTTTTTAATAACAAAAAAGGTAATATTCATGCGAAATAGCCAGCAAAATGATTCTCAAAATAATTGTTATATTTTATATTGAACAAAAAAATTGAAGTATTAATCTTTTGAGCTATCTTGTGTGAAAATTGCAATTTCATTATGCGACAAAGAATGAAATTGCCTATTTAGAAGTCGAATTTTGAAAAAAAGTAGCTCGTAACCGTTATTCTAGACATCTTTTGAAAAATTTACAAAAGGAAACCCCTGTAGCTCAAAAATTGAGTACACTGTGCTATTTTTCTTCATTTTCAAGGTCTTGGGGGCAAATAAACAATAAATAATCGTTTTTTTTCCCACTTATTCTTCGTCTTTCAACATATATAAATAATCAATCATCAATGTGTGATAAATCTTACTGCAATATCTCGCTTTTTTTTNTAATTATATGAAATTCCCCAACAAAATAACCAACCAAAAGTACTGGAATCAAGTCATAAAAGTACTCGCGAGAAGCAGAAAAATTACTTGCTCCAAGCATTAAAAGTACTTGTGAGAAGTAAGAAAAATGCTGACAGGAAGTAATAAAAGTACTTCCTCCTAGTACTTTTCCTACTTGCTTAGCAAATATTGTACTTCACCCAAGGACATGAAAAGTACTTGGGACAAGGAGTTTCCCAACTTTTCACAAGAAAACTTCTCCCAAGTAGAATTCAGTACTGGTGAGTAGTAACTTTTTTTTAGTGTATTATTCACAGGTGCATGAATTTTATATTAAAATAATTTTTTTCTACGCGAATAATCTTGAGGTTTACAAAGAATTAATTTTTTTGGCGATTCTACATTTGAATGAGAAAAAATAATGAAAAAATTTTATTACTGGAAAATTCTCACACGTTCGGGTTCTGGTGTCTCCACGGTAATTGAGGGACAAAGATTCCGTAGCACGAGACAGGAGATACAGTGTTTATGATTTGAACATCAACCCTTCATTACAAAATAAGAATTCTTGAGCTTAAGAAATTGTTTCGTGTCAGGAGATGAGAAAATGACTGAAAATACTAAAAGGTTCGATCCAGTTAATCACGAATCAGGGAGATTTGTATTGAATGGATGCAAAGGAAAATCTCGAGCCATTCCTGAAATTTGAACGTTATTTGTTCTCAATGGTAATGAGTTTAATTTTCTTACTTGTTATTTCTGGTCTGAAAGCTATATTGATTGAATATTCATGCTATTTTCTTTCGTTCCTGAAATTGTTTTTGTTATATTGGGTAATTTTTTTTTGCTGTGTACAATACAGAACAGAAAATAAGAATACAAAAAATTCGAGTGGATTTGCTGGTCGCTCGCTTCGCTCGCCCCTATTATGGAGTGGGTGTGACCCATTACGGGTCGAACCAATAAGTTCCCGACCAATTGCCTTTCCTTCATTCATTAGAATTAGATTTTTCTATTTAACTTATTCTATTGAGATATTTGCCATTGAATTTCCTCGGCTCAAATTTTCTAAGTTTTTTTGTTTGATTTTCTTAATAAAAAAATCAGAAAAATGGAGTGAAAAAAAAGTAATAATGAAAAAAAATTGACCTATATTAAAATTTTTTTGACAAGTTTCTAATTTCAAAAATCATGTTCGAATTACTCCGAAACCGCTGAGACAATCTTTCCCAAATTTCACTCCAGTCTTAACCATACCAAGTTGCATCAATTATGATGATAACAAATCAATCTCATCGTTTCACGGAGAGGAATTATCAAATTTGTAAAAAATGTCATTTTTCGACGTTTTTCCACAAGTTTTACTGCAAAATCTAAAGAACCGCTGAGGTGATGTTGTTCAGAATCTAATCAGTTCTCAGTTACATGAAAACACATCGATTGCGTGGAAAAAAAATTGAATCGTATTGTTTGTTGGAGAGAAATCGTACCGCAAAATTTTGGTCACATACACACATACAGACCGGTCTCTAAAAAGTGTCGGGAGAGTTTCTAGGGGTCATGAAACGTGGAGAAATCATGAATTTTCCACAATCGATTTTCGAGGTTATTACAATAACTTCCTGCCTTCGGGTCGGGAAGTTAAAAATTGCATGAAGAAAAGTAACTCACAGTTTACGTTTCATAATATGGAAGAAATACGTAACCGAGTCACAACTGTGCCTGCCGTCAGAATTCAGCGTCTTTTTACGTTTATCCATACAAATAAACTCAGTAACTAATATTTGAACAGTTTCTTTCAACATGAGAGACGCGACGAGACTGAGCCACGTATGGGGCCCATAAGATATCTCACTATGCAAGGGGGCGTCATTTATTTTTGTCTGTGGCCTCGTACCCCATGGGTTGTCAGTTCTCTACGTTAGCCGTGTTGGTATGTACCACCCTGAGATTACAGACGCCTTGAGAACACGCGATCTAACCCGAATAATTACGAGTCAAATGAATGGAGAAAATAAAACAAATATTTACATACATTTTTTTTCGCCCTTTCCATTCAAGTTTGGAAAAACTTGAAACAGCAACAAATGGCTAATGGAATAATAACTTCATATGAGGGAAATCTCACGAAATTGAATGTGGCATTGAAAATGAGGATGCAACACCCTGAGAAGATCGATACCAACCTGCAACAGATAAATAAAAATAAAACGATTAATCAATCTAGAAACAATTGTTGACACTTAGAAGAACAATGTAGTGGACTGTGTAAAACTCCGCGGGACCAAAAACAAGCAGTAAAAACCATCATACGGGTCGTTAATTTTAATTTAGATAAACTTGAAAGCCCGCATGTTAAACAACACACACATTATGATACAAGAAAATCCAATAAACAGTAGCGAGGATATTTGGGCCCACATGGGGCGTTCGTGTCTCATAAATCATTAACGAATTACATTTTTGAGTTACCCGAGATGAAAAAATCGCGTCTCTGGCGATCTCTCGGAGGCTTTAGAGACTCTTGGGGACGATCCGCGGTCTCCATGGAGTCTCTGTCGATCTCGCGGATATTTCGTTGCAGAGACACAGATCGTGAGATATCGCTAGTCTCTGTTACGGAGATCGACACTTAGAACTATTTGCCTATACAAGTTGTTGGATATCCCAGAGAGAGATTCTAACTTACTTTATTTTTGCCAGGCAATGTTTCAACACCGCTTTTCACCTCTGATAGTGTAATTGTAATTACTCGTTACACGATTTTCATTTCCAACACTATTCCCAATTAACTAGGTGAATAAATTGGGTTTGAGAGTCGTTTGAGAGTCGGATACGTGTAGAACATATTTTTAACCGAGAAAATTGGAAGAAAAACTATCCGAGCTAAAATTTAATTCAATTGATTTTCACAATTGACATGTTAATGACGATACCCTTGGAAACAAAGCGAATAGTAACGAATTTTATCAAAATGAATAATTTAATTGATAATCAAATTATTAAATCAATTAATAATTTATTTAAGAATGAAATTATTAAATTAATTAAAATTCAATTAAATTTTTTTTTTAAATTATTTTTCCAAGTGATCAAGTTTTTAAGCAATAATTAGCACTACAATGAAACCGAAATTTTCTCATTCAATGGCACAATGTGTCGTCTACTTCAATTGAGATGTTGATTATAAGACTCTAATTCGAAAACGAGACGAATTAGAAATGACAACTTGATATTATCTCTACGAATAGATAATCGATTCGTATTGGAATTTTCAATAAAAAATGTGACCAAGAACTTCATCATTTATCAGAAGAACTGATAGAGAACGTAGAGATTCTCATTAACCATGTTGTAATCATTTGGAATTGTTGTATTGAATTGTATTCCTTAGTTAAGGCAGAAGTATTTTATTATTCAAATGAAATAACTACAAAAAATTGTAAATTTTTATCTCAGTGAACAGTGAATACATTCAAATTGGGGTGTGAATCACAATAGTTAAGAACAGTTAAAAATAGTTGATTTAAATGCTCTGATTTGTACACGACAAAAATAACCAAATAATTTTATATTTCCTTCAAATTTTCCATATTTTCTTGAAATTTTCTCGTTTGCGTCTGCTATTTTCCATCTAAGAATAATATTACACTTGCAGAGAAGATTTTCATTTTCATCTCCGACCTTTTATCTACTCTACTTCGATGCAATTTACCGGTTCCATAATGTAAGTCGTTCCCCCTGGAACTTTCAAATGGAAACAAACACAAAGCAAATTCATAACATCTACAGTAATTAGATCATCAGTCAAATTGCATTGATAAAAACGTGAAACATTATATTGAAGCAAATTGGTATTGAACTGTGGCACTGTGACCAATTTCTTTATTACTGCAAAATACTTAGCATGACATTCGTCCACACAATACGATTTGCATTGGCAATCAGAAGCTCTAATGAAACAAACAATTACTCCGAATCCAACATCACCATTGAGCTTAAATTTTACATGAGTCGAATCGGTTTTCTTCCCTCGTCGGTACATTTGTGAAGTGTAGAGAATCCCTGTTTTCATGAATCGATAAAAAATTCCAATATTCGTATCAATCGTATTTGATGATTCGAGAGTCTCCCAAATTAAATCTGGAACTTGATCTTCGTTCTTCATTGCTCCGACTACGTATAAGTCTGTATGGAGATGTTGAGATTTATATTTCCTCTGAGGATGTGTTAGACGTTCACAGAAACTCTCAACGATGCTCTCTGGACGTAAATTCTGGATGAGCTCGGGTAGGGCCATGTAATAGGACAGACCAGTACATATTTGTAATCCAGAGAAGCGTGTTCCATTGATTAGGGTTTTCAATTGACCATTGGCGTTTTCAAAGGTGAAGCATGACGTTACCCACAGTGGACCAAAGTCTCGTGCAGTTTTAGGGAGATGAGGTAATAAATGGAGATTGGCACTCATGAATCTTCGTAAAGATCAGAAAACTTAGAAACGAACTTTATGAACAATTCGTCAGCCTTATCAATCATTTCATCTGAAAAACTGGATTGATTCAGTAAAAACATGCCATCTACCAGTAATAAATAGTGTTCGAAATAAACATTTGGCATAATCAATTTGAAAATAGGGACTAGGCAGGCTCAAAAAACATTTGGTCCGAATTTCAATTGGCAAGTTTATAAAAACGAGAGCTCATTAGTTCAAATGACTGTGTAATTTTTTTCCGATTTTTAGCAACATTTCTAGTGCTTCCGCAAACGATTTGAAAATATACAAAAATATCTGACCCACTGGCAGTTCGTCATTATGGACGTTAGTGAAAAGTCAAATGATTTTATGGCGATCCCTTGTCAGGAGCAAGAGTGTCGACCCAGTGTGATGTACAAGTGGGCATGTTCTAGGAAATATCTAAAGATCCTGCCATTATGCTCACTAGTCACAAAATCGTCAATGTTAAGTAAACAACTGAAAACTTTTTTCTTTTACTTTATGTATTTTGAAACGATAATTTCAGATATCTTGATTTCCTTAACTTCGGCTGATCTAAACAGAATTCATCAATAATGTTCTGTAATTATCCGCATTGAATAACGTCATATTTATTCATATAAAAAAAAAGTTGGGACGGGAGATATCCTCTCATCTATGTTGAAGAAAATAATTTAGACATTATTCTTTCAATTTTCTTCCCTTATCAATTGAAATGACTTTCTAGACTACTGAAATGATTAAATCATTAACAAATTTTTCTTGCATGCTCTGTCTCGATTAAAGTCAAATTTCAATATAGTGAGAATTAGGCACTGTTCTTTTCCAAGAATCTATAAAGATAGTGCTACAACAATTCAATAGATAATATTTCGATGACATCGGATTGCAGCATCACAACCCGAATGAAATTAATATTTCAATATTCTTAAAAATTTAAATTAGTAACAGATAATTCCGATAATACGATTTGTGAGGCTCTTTTGTGCCTTCAGGGACCTTCTAAGAATGTAAAAATTCTGGGATTTTACGAGGAGTCATTCAGTTTGACGGTCAGGGGCGAGTATTGAGCAAATTTCATAATTTCTCCATTAATTTATGATTGGACAAGCCGAAAATTTTGGGGGTGGAGTTTTTGCCCACTTAATATTCCTTTTACTGGAATACCTATGAATTTTGGGTCTCTCCTCAATCCCTCCTGAACACAGAAAGTCATTTGACGATGCACTACCAAACCAATCACATCGAAATAATTGCTACGTTGATTTTTTTCTCTTCTGTAAAGATTAACAACAAAAAACGTACGAAAATGCCAGAAACGCGACAAGACATTGACATCACTTTCGTCGGTAGTGCAACACCGGAAATTTGTGGAAACCATTTGCCTTCCAATAGGCAGGTTTTACAGTGTTTTTTCTATCACACGAGACATGTAACACCGAAGCTTGCTGCCCGTGAAGCCGCAAAGTGTATTGTGCGGAAGTGTGCCCTTTTTTGGGAATACGCAGGAATCCCAATCGTGCAAGAGTCCTATGCTATTACGAAAGTGGATAATCTAGTGAATTAGTATAGAAATATTCAAAGGTACAGCGATTGTCGAAAGGAGAAATATTTAGTAGCGCAAGTGAAAGAGATCGAGTTCCAACATATGCTAGACAAATTATTTCATTCAATCAGCGGAGTGCACAAATTAAATTTCGGAACAGTGAAATATTTTTCTATAAGACATACACGGTTTTACAGCGATCATTTTTTGATAATTTTTTTCGGTTCCATTGCTCAGAGCAACGAAGAATTTTCTGCCTACGATTCTCCTGATTAAAATCCTGAGAGAAAAAATAATGCCCCCGATTACCACTTGAGCTTCAAAATTATTTGAGGAGAAATCACTCGCGCTTCGCACTCGGGATTTTTGAACTTGCAAAACATAACACCCTCCTTTATTTGCAAAGAAACTATCGAGAAATATCCAATCGTTCTGAAGCACCCACAGTATTATGAACAATTATTTTTATGAGTTACTCTAGCGATAAGTAATGTATATCACATTTATATTAAATTTGTATGATTTAAAAAAATACAGCGTAATAATACATTTTCTAAACTCTATGAACATTCAAAATAGTTTCAATAAAACAACTCCACTTCTAATTGAGCTATAACAATGAACCGAGTGACGTTGAAATCGTAATGTATTGAGGAATTTAACGATGTTGTTTGTCAAGTTAAATTCCAAAACAGTTGACAAACTTAATATTGAAAAACGAATAAACCAGTTATTTATTACGGAGAGAAAGAAAAAAATCGACCTGTGCTAGAGAAGGCTGGGCCAGCGGACTAACCTTCTCCATTTCAGTATATGGCCCTCCATAAAAACACCGGACACTCCCAGCACCTGTCGGAGCCTAAAAGTTTAACAATTTTCTTTTGCATTTTTCTCGAATTTGGACCTGTTGAAAATTATCCTTCTTTTGGAGAATGACGATGAGATAGTTAAACTATCACTTGACGGAATTAAAAAAGGACTGGATCGATTTCGGAGGGCTCTGGAAGCCCCCAAAAATGTCCATTTTCAGCAAAAATGATCCACTTTTATTCGTTAACAAATGGAATGGAAATTGCGAAAGAGCATTATTCATATTATTTGATTATTTGTCAATAGTTTCCCACCAAGTATTCAAGAAAATATGAAAAGTTTACTCATATAATCACGATTCGAAACTTAATTGACTTTTTCACGTGTATAACGTCATAACAAATTCCAAATCGTTGCGGAAGCTCAAAATATGGTTCTAAAAATCGGAAAAAAATCACACAGTCATTTGAACTAATGAGCTTTCGTTTCCGTAAACTTGCAAATTGAAATTCGGAAAAAATGTTTTCTGGGCCTACCTAATAGGGACCGAATAATAAAAAAACCATACTTTCAATTCTGATGCTTTAAAATAACGTAGGTGCTCTGACATAGAACGAGGGAGACGAGGAACAAAATTAGGTGGCCTTATGGCAAGGATATATTGGTCAACAATCTTCCTATACTTTGAAAGTGACCATTCTCTACTGCTGAAACTTGATGAAAACCATAGGATAAGTAGCATCTTCACTGTCCCGAGAAAAACTGCGTGCATTTCATCTATTGCAGTACCACGAATATAATTAGGTACCAATTGGGAAATGACACTTGGTCCTTTGACTCCATATGGAGCACCACCATAGTGTACTGCTTCAGCTGCAAAATTGTTGGTTTCTTCCTGGGTCCGTTCATCAAGGTGTCTCTCGAAAGGATACACCCGTACTGTAGTCCGTTCATATGCCTCTGATCTAATTTTGCACTTTTGGCAGCCATGCTCTCCGTTATACTGTATCACGTTCAAGAAGAGAGCCTTCGCAGGTAAGTCACAGGTTCCACAGATTACTGTCACTTGAACGCGCAGAGAAGAATTCAAACTTGGGACTTGGAATTCAACTCCATTTTTCAACTTCTCCAATTCCTGAACTGTTGGTTGCAAGTATAATGGAGGGTAAGGTTTCTTAGGACCAAACCACAATCCTGCTAATAATAAATTCTCCTTTTGTGTTCTCTGATGAACTGGAAATTCGTTTATACTGAAGAAGAAGGGCCAAATTTGGAAATTCGATGACTTGAATAAGGCAATTCCATCCGTATTCCACGTGAGTGAAATATGATTTGCATCAGATATAATACTAGTCGCCTGATCCAACTCTTGGTAAATTTTGCCATCGTAAATGTCGTCGTAATTGTTGGGGTCGATTTTTTTGCGGTTGAAGCGATATTGTAAATGATGGAAGAAGTCAAAACGTTTGTACAGGGTTTCAAGCTGACTTTCAACGGAAATGTGGATGAAATAACTCACTTCAGTACCTTTAGGACACTGGTCGCATGAGTCTTTCCCGTCTCGCAATGGTCTGTTAGAAACAATTAGAACAGAAGAAATGACGTCTCAGTGGGGTGTAAATATTCTTAAAATATTTCCTAAATAAGTATAAACTCTTGACACAGTGATTTGGTCGCCTGCAGTGTAATTCGATTAGCTTTAGAATATCTGCTAGACAGGCGCCAGTGCGTGAATGACGCAAGAGTACTGTCAAAATGGACAATGCGCTCTCACTCTCTGTGATTCTTGCTCCATCATACAATAAACGATCTTCAATTATCGGGATATGGTTTTCTTCACCCAAGTCCTCGAAATCATCCTCATCCCTGCCATCCTCATCTCCATCGCTCGTAGAAGTTGTCGTTGCGTCTTCTACCTATGATTCACGAGTACTTACATCATTTTTATCGTATGTATTACCTAAACACTACAGAGAAATTGTTATGATTATCAATCGACCCCAAATTTCTCCAAATGCACGAATCCACGTAATCCAAGGAATCCACGTAATCCAACTTCCTTCGTCTCGTAAACTATTCAATTATCATGATAGTGAATGGGCTCAAGTGGAAATCTCCAGATCTTTTTTTTATTCGCAATTTATTTAGACAAAAAAAAGGTTTCTCAACATTCCTCCCTAAAATCACTTGTTTTTTAGATAGATGGACAATAAACAAAAGTGTCATAATTGATCAGTCAAATATTTTAGGGAACAGACGTTGCAAAAGATCAATTATCTTGTTGATGAGTGATTTCAGAAGAAAATGTCAAAAGACAGTTTTCGTTGGAAATTTATTCAGCAACAAAAAAGGTCTTTTGACATTTCTCCCTAAAATCTCTAGTCTTTCATATAAATAGACAATTAACTAGGATTTCATAATTAATCATCCAAATATTTGAGAGAAGAGGAAACATGATGTTAAAAATGTTGAATTATCGTGTTGACGAGTGATTTTAGAGGGAAATGTCAAAAGACAATTTTTGTTGGAAATTTATTCAGCAACAAAAAAGGTCTGTTTGGTGAATGACTAAATTTAGGGTGGATGTGGGATGAAAATGTGGAGGGAGTTGTTGGGAAAATTACTGATGAGCCGGATTTAAAAACCACACTTTATTTTGTGGGATCGAACCACTTTGTCAAAATTATTTACACACTTTGGTAATTCAATTGTTGAATCTCTAATTACACTGATAATTGTCTTTCACTGTTAATTCGTTGAGTCACTGAATTTAGACTAAATTTAATCAACAGAGGTGATGTACTGAACAAAACGGTGATCTTACAAAGACCGGTGATGTACTTGATTACTAGTGAGCTAGGTGAGGTTCAAAGAACTACTGTACTCGGTGAGGTGCGATATAAAACTTGTACAGGTGATTTGCCCGAGGTAGACTTGTACGGTGAGAGGCTAAGCCTAAACTGACCCGCGCGTGTTTCGGCGACTTACGACCGATGACCCGAAGGGTCCCGGAGATTTTCGAAGTAGGCCGATAGTCGACCAGAATGTTCTGGAATTTTAGTTGCGTTTCAAACAAGGTCTTTTGACATTTCTCCCTAAAATCTCTAGTCTTCCATATACATAGACAATTAACTAGAATTTCATGATTAATCATGCAAATATTTGAGAGAAGAGGAAAAATGATGTTAAAAATGTTGAATTATCGTGTTGACGAGTGATTTTAGAGGGAAACGTCGAAAGACAATTTTTGTTGGAAATTTATTGAGATACAAGAAAGGTTTCTTGATATTTCCTCTGGAAATTACTGGTTCTCCAGAAAAATAGACGATTAACTAGAATTGTAGAAAAAAAACAAACCATTTCGATCACTGAGACTTTCCCCTCTCGATTCTGACATTATAATGTCTAATTCATCAAAAGACACTGCATCATCATTGCCATCATTGAGCTCGTCCTGATAAAAAAAATGTGGTTGAGACACATTTGAGTTACATTCTCTGAAATAATGCGTCGAATTGATTGATTCAAAACAATTCTTAAATTATCAGAGAGTCAACACTGTACCTGTGGCCTGATTGAATCGACACTGGTCTTTGCAGGTCATGTTGGGCTGCATTTGATTGCAGTATCCTCAAGTTTCTTTCAATTCTCTGTTGACTACGACGAGAATATTGTTCAAATAGCACTGGTCTGACACGAATATTATCCTCATCCATTATGGATTTAAGTGTTTGAATCTTATTTTCGCAGCATAGAATGCACATATAGCATGAGCATGTAAATAATGTAGAGTGACAGGTTAACAGGAGAAATTGAGGTTATATCCCAGCTGATTATACACGATCAGTCGATCACAGTCGTACGATCCTTCTTCAATTGCGTCGTGTGCAAACTAATTCTGCTTTTTATTTCTATGCGTCCAATTATTCAAACTAATCAAACACTTCTCGAACCTTTGAATTTAATTTAGAGCGTACGGAGTTGTATCGAGTTGGTTCACGTAGTACTCGTGAGTGGCTCAGCGCCGCTAGTGTTTCCGGTGCACGTCACGCCACCGGCTCTTCCTCGTGATGAGGTACCAGCGGCTAGTAGACATCTTGCTAGGTTCTCTCTGATCACTTATCTCGCCAATTTTTCACACACCGTAGAAGCATTTATTGCACCAGTTGTTCCTTCAATTTTTATTTGACTGACAAGATCATTAATGTGAAAATCTTTCGAAGTGAAGTTCAGTGAAAAAAAAATCATCAAAAAATTAGTGGATAAAGACTAAATGCGAAACGGTGAGCGTGTCGCCCGTCTGACGCCGGCGTCGAAGCCGTCCAACGAATTTTTTAGAGATACTGAATATTTCAGTCGAAATCCTCATAAACATGTGGGCCCTGGTGCTTTTCCCTGAAGAGAAAAACCAACCAGTGATCAAGGAAGACCAGATCTGTCTTTTGGAAAATGGCAAAAAGCCCAGCTAAGGAGACATAGACATACAAAGCAAAAATTATTTGATTCAGCAGTAAGTACCTCAAATTTCATTGTTGTACATAATATAGTCAGGATAATAATGTGAATATTGAGGAAAAATAGAAAATATATTGGCGAAAAATGGGTAGAGTTTCCTAGCAGATTCACTAGGATTTTCCAGAGTTTTTTCATACGTGTCAAGTACGTAAATTGCTGATTTGTGACCTATTCACATCACATCCGCATTCCAACCTTGTTTTGTTTGGTTTCTGATCGTTTTATCCGGTTTCAGCATCGAAACATTACCTTGAAAAACTGAATGTGGATCGAGATACGTCAGAGGTTATTCTACCAACACCCAAAGAAGCCAAATTGAATAAGGAGACTAACGTGGCTCAAAATCGAGTTTTGATTAAAAAACAAAGAATTAGATAATATCAAAAAAGCTACGAAGAGGAAATTTGACCAGGAAGTTCTCACATCAATGGCAGGCCCATCAGGGTCCGTTAAGAAAAAATGTAAATCGCCGAAAAATGACGTCGATAAGTATTTACTTATGAAGACGAAGCAAATTGCTAGAGGGAAAAAGAATATTCCAAAGTTACCTCCATTGAAGAGAGATCACAGTGGCACACCAATTTCACCGAATGCTGTCAAAACAGACGAATTGAATGAAATAAAAAATATCAATTGTTCGTTCTGTCGACCGTTTTCATCCATTCAAGGTTTGTTTTATTATATCAGTATTAGTCCTCAATATTCAACAGTGTAATTAAATAATCTGATAACTATATAATTAATTTACTTTAGCCACTCCTGAGATGATTATGGTGTTCCAACACGTCACCAATCATTTGCGCCTCCGAATAGAAAATCAAGCAGGAGGTTCTAATTCGGGGGTAATCATACAATTTTTTATTTTCAAATTCTCGATGAATGTTCATTTATCTCAAAATCCAGTGATTCTAGGGAAAAATGTCCAAAAACCTTGTTTGGTGAGGAACTAGATTTAGGGTGGATTGGGAGGTTAGAGGATCGTCGGTGTGAAATAATTGTTGAGAGTCTTGAACTAATATCCACGTGCATTTATTCTCGAGTTCGAACCACGCTTTGTCAAATTTACAAAAACAGCTTATCACTTGTTGATCGTACTGAGTTAATTTAATTGTCTATCGGTTTTGCACTGTGAGTCACTGGTTGAATGGTCAACAAATAACGTGATTTTCTTTTACTGAATTTCTATCGCCGAGTTAATAGACGCTAATGTACTGTGGTCTAAACTCTACAGAATTGAATTCCATTCAAAACGTGCTATACGACAGACCGTGATGTACTGACTCGCGTTGATTTACGGTGACTCTACTAGGCCTGAGCGTTAACCCGGAAAGGGCCGATGATTTTCGTAATTGGCCGAGCTGATCGACCTTGGTCTTGGAGAGGTTGAGTTACGTTTCAAACATTGTTTTTTGACATTTCCCTCTAAAATCACTCGCCAACACGATACTTCAACATTTTTAACATCATTTTTCCTCTTCTCTCAAATATTTGCATGATTAATCATGACATTTTATTTAATTCTCCATTTATCAAAAAAACGAGTGATTTTAGGGAGAAATGTCAAGAAACAGTTTATGTATCTGAATCAATTTCAAACGAAAAATGTCTTTTGACATTTTCCTTCAGATCCCTCATTAACAAGATAATCCACCATTTGAAACGTTTTTTCTTTCGCCCAAAACATTTGAATTATCCATATCGACATTTCGCTGGAGTGTCTAACTATCTAGAACGTGAGTGATTTTACGGAAGGATGTCCTTGACATCTTACTGGAAAACTATTCTTTAATAAAATAATTGAATGTTCAACAATGCAGCTCTGATATTCAAGTTGATTTTCTCTTTAGCTCCACCAGGAAGTAGATGCAAGTGGATCAGGGGTGAATATTCCAGAATGGAAGATTCCCACTGCTGGAAAAGTAGAATTGATGCCAGGATCAGGAGTATGGTTGAACAGTGGCCAACTTTCAATTATGACCAGCTCGCTCCGTGGAGATCCTAATGAATTGAGAAGAAACCTTCTCAGGTGGATTGTAACGGACAAAGAGTTGCCAGTCTCATGTGCACTTGGTAATAGTGAAGACAAGAAGGAATTGGATCCCGTGATGTATCAAGCAGTACGAGGTATCGGCTGAACTTTCAATCATCTATTTCATATCTTCCATCGAATAAAAATCAATTCTAGTTTTTAATAAAAAGAATAACGCAATCCCCATGGTTTCAGCGTACGTTACAAAGGAAACTGGAGTTCATGATGTACCATTCCATCGTATTGTAAACCAGAAGTGCCAACAATTAGCTAGGAAATATGGCATCCCTCGAAAGCCGAAGGGTTCCGCAAAGAGGGCAGCTGGGAGACGAAGTCGCTCAAATAAATCTCTCAAGCGAAGTAAATCAACTGTATCTTCTAGTGATAGAAGTATTGATTCCACTGTCGCCTTAGGGATTGGAGATTCCGACGCAGCACCTGAAGAGAAAGCACTCCACAGAAAATCATCTCCACAAAAGTACGAAAAATTCAAGAAGAAAAGACGTGGAAAGGAGGAAGAAGAAGACTCCGATTCTGCATTAGATGAATTTTCAAAGTGGACAGCTCGTGAATTGGACAAGCGTGGTATAGATCTGAATTCGTCATCGTCCCTGCCAATGGGGCTCTCGACATCATGTCAATCAGGACATGTGGACATCGATCTGATCGATAATGAATTTGCAGTGAATGAGTGCAAAACCTCCACTCCCACTAAGCAACAGGTGAAGGCAGCAGCCCTCGATAATTCTTCTCAATATTTACTGGGACGTCGTTCATCGTCAAGCTTTTCGAATTCCTTGGATTGGATGAACGCTCAACAGTCCAACAAACTGGTACGTCCGAAGAATAAGAGCCGACTGAGGGGAAACGGAAAAGGGAAGTCTTCTACATACGTGCCCACACTGACAGACGCTCTAAGGCCGAAGAATATGAATCTCAACAGTTCGTTGAGCATTACTCCAAGTGGCTTGATCGCTGCTGGTCAGAGCACCGAGACCTTCTCAGTTGAAGCCCAGTGTGAGATAACTAGTGGTAGCAGTAATAAAGAAAACGCCACTTACATGAATTCTACACCAACAGTTCCTATGCACGAGACTACCCAAGTGAATCCCCACAACCGGCCAATGAGCTACGCTGGGTCAGTTCCAACAACCTCCCACCAGCACTGTCACATTGAGACGATTCCCCCATCCAGCCAAGTCGAAGCTACCTCAGTAAATTCACAAAATTTTCCAGTGACTCACGTGAATCCTGCTGCAGTCATTCCCCATCAGCAACAGTATTTTGGTGGATCTCATCAACAACAACCATGGCCCTATCCCCATAACTTCGCTTATCCTCATCAGTCTCAGAGCTATTCACCTTACGTGGACCAAAATAGTAATGTAAACCCCTACAATAATTATCAGAGTGATTGGTATGGAAACCCTCAATTTAATAATAATGAGTTCTCCAACAACGGGCCTAGCAACAAAAATGTTCCATATCAAAAGTTTTAAAGAATGAAATGGGGATTTCCAGAATTTTCCATGTTTTTCACAGTTTTTTTTTTTGTGATATTTTATTTGTGGGAGAAATTGCTGAAAGCTATAGGGCTAGAAGTAGTTGAATATTTATTATTATAATAAGGAATAAGAAGTGAGAAAATTCTGAATATTGAAAGTACAAAACGTAAAAATCTTAATTTCACAAATATTCTCCGTTTTTATATTTTTATAGTTCTCTCTTTATTCATTTTCCTTGTCAGGATGAGGAGAAATGAGAGTAGAATTTTGAGCCACATTTGATAAACTATGTTTCAATCATCACGATGTACCTCAGAAACTCAAAATTGCTTGGTTAGAAGCTGGAGTGCATTTGGCATAATGAGGAATAAGGGCGGAGGAAAATTGCAATGTCAAATTTCTGAGGGTCATATCTCGAGTGCAAAAATATTTCTCTTTTTTTCTATTTTTTTTTCTTCAATGTTATCATTTTTTTTTCTAATTGTTTCCGATTTTTTTTTTTCATAATGAAAACAAAAGAGGGTGAAATTTGTCCCCATATATGTAATGATATATCTTTTATAACGACCTATTTCATTCAATTTCCTCATTAAATTTAAGAATAGCTTCATGTTATTAGCATTAATCTCGTTCAATTCCCGATACTTTAATGAAAAACACACGAAAGAAAGGGAATCTGTTCCCTAATTAAAGGAAAAAATGAGTGGTACTGTTTTGCAGTAATTTATACCTGTTATATATTGTGCAAAATATGCTATGCGTTTATTGTACGCGAAGAATAAATGTTTCACAATCGTCTCATATAAATAAATAGTTCCTCTGCAATTAATTGTTAATTTATTAATCAACGTATTCAGCGGTAATTTCTTATGCATCATCCCTTGAGAATCTCTCCCAAACAAAACTCCAGGTGAGTCTCTCAACGAAAGATTAACACAGAATCTCCTACATCGTCTCTCAGAGTCTCTGCAACTGAGACGTTCAGGGACTCATCGTAAGTCTCTGTACAGTACCTCTAATGGCGCGGCGAGGGACTCTTTGAAAGACGGAGACTGGAGTCTTTCGGCACAACAGAGACGCGATTTTTTCATCTCGGGTAAACATTCATAAAAAATTGATTTAATAAAAATAGTTTGATGGACTCATTCTGAAAAGTATAACTATTGAGAATTATAAAGAGGGGTAGAATTGCAACGTTCCTCGACATTTAAGAATTTATTATTGTGAACGAGTGTCGCGTGTCATGAGTGCTGCTGCCATCACCGGCGATCTACAACGCGATACTGGCTCTGTCGCTCCTCCTGTGCACTGACCCACGGAGGGCTTGGTTTCTCGAGCACTGAGTTTGCTTGGGCGCGTTTTCGCTGACGTGAAACACGTTCTCGTACATAACACTGGAGTCGTCAGAGGAGTATCGTACATCATAAAACTTTTCTCAATTTTCTCAATCTTGAATTAATTCAGTGTAATCGTGATCAGAATAATAATGGTGATTGCACTACAAAAAAAATGCGAAAAATATTGATGCTTCAAGAACAGAAAATAATACGCGAATAATAGTCAATTTTATTCTTCATGGAAACAATGTAATATCTAAAACTTTCACGAAGATTTGAGTCCTCTCTTCCAGAAACTCCATCGTCATTTTACGACGTGAGTAATACCCTGCCCGGCAGTGTCGTAAAATCCCATCAGAACCATGGACAGAGGCAGCAGTGAAGTATACATCGCGCTGCGAATACGCGGAATACGTCATGTGGTTGTAGCTGAGACCCAAGACGACACGATAAACCGTGGGATTTATCGCTCTCCGGTCTGTCTGAAGAATTGATATTTCGCGACACCGAGTGACCTCAATTTCGTTCCTCTTCCGCCGTGAAGAAAGAATGTTTTTTTTCTTCATTTTTATTTGTTTTGACACGACAAAAAATGATGTTTTTATTATAAGTGATAAATAAAGCTTGTCCCTTCATTCTTTATCTTCCTGATAATATACCTACTCGTTTTATCGTTAATTCTGACAAAAACAGTAAAATCACCGAGGTAGGCTGCAACAACAACTACGTAATTGGACGTGATACAAGAAACTATGAGCCGTCATTATTCGCCAATGTCGACAGTCACGGAGAGTTAAGCCTGTGCACCGTAGTAATTCCTTTGTTGGTGACGTCTCCTTCTCAGTCCTTGTATCCAATGACACGCGGTGTCTATTTTACTATGAATATAGTCTCACAAATATCCTTTCACTCTTCATTTGTATTTTGACAGACTTTCTACTACCGAGTGTTGATGTTTTTTTTTTTCAATTTATTAATCTCGTCGATATCGATGATCGACATAAACACTTGGAGAATGTGAATTACCTCGTGTGAATTTTCATCGACGGATTGATGTATATCCACGGTAAATGTTTTAACCTCCGTAACTTTGTCAAGGTTGCTTTATATAATAAAGTAACTGGAGACAATAAAAGAAACAAGTGCTCACAAATTTTGCGTGTTTCGGAATTAAAGCAGAGATTCTTTATTCTTTTTTCTTCTTTTACTTGATGTTTTCCACAAGATGCGTGAAAACATGAGAGAAAAAGAATGAAGGAAACTTTCTATTATTCTCACCTCATTTCCACCGAAATTCCCATAAATATGTAAATGACGAGGAAATTTATTGGAACATTACGAGCCGTTTAGGAATAATTTATGATAATTCCACCGGTGAAGGAACTTCGAGAACTGGTGTACCATTGATACTCGGGCATTGTCAACCACAGCAGTGGTAGATATCCGTCAGCTTCTTCCCTTCCGTTTCCGTTCCAACGGGAGGAAGCTACCAAGGTTTTTTTTCACCCAATTTAATGCCACATCACGGATTTCTTACTTTTTCTCGTCCTTAAAAACAAGTAGTCGAGATATTGCATTATGAGACGTGTTGTAACGGATCAACGATCATAAATTTCTAATTGTCAGTGACCTTACATTAATAGTATTTGCAATCCATAAAGGCAGGGTAATGCATAAATCACAGGTTGATTGAAATCTCGATTGAACACAGACTGAAAACATTTAATTGTACATAGTCGTCCTTTCGAAAAAAGAGCAAAACCTAGAAGCCTTTTGTCCTTGATCTCATCCCGCTTGGAAGAGGAATTCTCGATTCTATTCCACGAAGCGAGAGAGCCTCCACTTTCGAGTTTCGCAAGAGAATAAACGTAGGCAAAAGAATCCATTAAAATCGTAGGGGCTATGAAACTGGTCGTAGTATTATCACAGTATATGACGAGTTGCATAAATATCAATGCCACAAAAATGCTGCAGATAATTTTTTCTTTCATTCACCAAAAGCCTTGGGGAAATTAATGCTAATTAATGTCAATTTAATTGTAAACCAAAACTGGAACTTCTTTGTCCAAGAAAGTTATCCAGCCCAGTTCTATGTATACACAGAGGCCCATCGGGGATATGTATGAAGGTATCGTTCCGATATGGGTATCGCTGACTCAGGTCACGCGATTTCTCGCTGCACACCTGTACAGTAGACTCTCGTTATAGTCGCACTCACGGGGCTGTAGGGGCAGCCAATTCTGAGAATGGGACTGTATTTCTCTTCCCCCACCAGGCGCTCACGGTAAGCCTAAATTCCGGGAATCGGGAGCGATAAGAAAATAAATTTTACTCCAATTATTTTTCTTTTCAATTTGCATTGAACATTTTTATTAAATATAAAAATTATTTTCATTAAACACTTTTATTAAATTAACAAAATGAATTGCGTTGAACACTTTTAGCAAATTAATTAAATGAATAGAAATATTAATAACATCGCATTGTTCAATACACTCCAAAATTTATTCACTTCATTCAAATAAAAAGCAGGATTATGCACCACTGCAAAGACCCTCTCTTCGTGACAGTCAAGAGTAAACTGAATTTCTCTCTCGCAAATTCATTTTTCCTAAATTTTATTTCCCGAATTTCTTAGAAATGCAAAACAAAGTCCATTCCGAGAAAACACAGGGGCATTTAAATCCACACCTCGGAGGTGGTACGGAGTGGGGGAAGCGCTCGAGCTCGAAAAAATCGATATGAGGGGAAATGCGACTATAACGAGAGTCTACTGTACGTATGGAACGTCATCAGCACAGAGGACTAGTAGAATAAGTTGCAAACCTCGACAAACATACACATCGATACATTATGTGTAAACTGTATCAAAGTATTTTTTTAGAATATTATTATGGTACTATGAACATCAAAACCAAAAATCAAAACCTTTTTTTCTCCGTGAATTTAAAAAAAAATGTAGATGCAGTTTTTCACTGCATTTAAGCCGTTAAGTTATATTGAATTTGAAAGTTTAGTGAGTTCTGGTGAGTAAAACTGACATGGCCAGCAAGCCGCCATACATGAAGAGAAAAAAAAACTTTCTAAAACCCCAAAGAAATATGTAATTTCAGAACTCAGTCGTACTGAAATCTACACCCAGAGAAATGATTGGTTGGAAGCAAATAAATGAGTTTTTTTTAATGGTATCAAATAAAGTTTTCCTTCAAATTACATAAAAAAGTTTATTCGACGTTATGTTTATATTAAATAAATGGTTCTTTACTATTAATAAATTTTTATTTGATTTAAACAAATTCTTCATTTATATCAAGTAAACTGTTTTCTCATATTAAGGAAATTTACTTATTTATATCAAATTTGATACTTATTTGATACTAATTCTTTATTATCGCTTTGAGATAGTAATAAACTCGAAAAAGATTGAATGAAAAACATGCAATCATTATTAGTGGCTGTACATACATCACGTAATGCATTTAGGGTTCGGGAGAGGGGGGGAAGAAATTTCTGTTCCATGGTTTCACTATCCTGCAGAGGATGGTGAAAGAAGGTCATATATACTGGAGTGAAAAGTGTAATCAAAAATTAGATCGGAATGACTCTAGAGAGCTTAAATCGTCCAGATTTCACATTTCCTGGATTAGGTTCATACGATCTTTTTCCACTTAGTTGGCCTGAAATACCCAAAATAGTCAATATGACCTTTTTCCATAAAACCCACGCATATTGTTGAAACACACTACTTGAAATTCTTTCACAAAATCCGTTAAAATGTGATTTTCTTAAAAAAAATAAAACTATTCATTTGAAATAAACAAATTTATTATTCGATTTAAAATAATCATTTATTTGAAATAAATAAATTGTTTATTTTATATAATTAACTCCTTTTTCTTGAAGCGAGTAAAGAAGATTATTCATCTGTAACATAAATATTCTTGAAATAAGTAAAAAATTTCAAATAAAGATTTTTATTTGATTAAAAAAACATGTTCCTGTGTGTACCAAGCAAAAAATTCTGACAATTTCATTCGAAAAAAGTAAAGTGATAAAAATTAATCAAAAATTATAATTAAAGTTGTACCTTATACATAAGCGATTATGGTGAACACAACACTTTGTCACCATCTTTGATTATTGATTCCTGAAAAATACATCATCCAAAGATCAGTATAAATGCCCTAGTGAATTTGTAAATACTGTGATGTTTTGTGTCTTTATGGACTAAACCGCTCAATCCCCTACTCCTTTTGAAACAAAGAGAAATTATAAGATGGTTAATTTAAGACATGGAGAAAAAAATTTCTTAGTGTGTAGACCATATTTACTTGAGAGAAATCAATTATTTTTAATGGCTTGAATCTCACAATGTTTGCGCTTCACCGAACTGTAATAAATGCTCATTTACCGCTATCGTTAAACGTTACATCATGAATATATTACACATCGAAACATTGGAAGTGCATTTAAAAAAATCATGAAAACAATAACTACTTGAAGATTGACGACTCTTCTACAGGGTTTGTGTTCATTTGCGACAAAATCATTATTGAGTACATTAGACTTTCCGTAACTCTTCACGTCTCTAGCTCTCCACTCATCACCGAGTGAGGGGAATATCGACCCCCACTACGTGCGTGACGTCACGCATGGGTGAGAGCTCTTGAGGGGCGCTGTATTGCCGGTTGGTGTGTTTTGCATATGCGTGAGGGCATAACCTCAACATGAGTGTGGTGAAGAGAAAATTGACTTGATTGAAAAAAAATTGACTTGAATCAGACCGATATTTCGGTTTGCATCTGAGACCTTTCTCTATCCACGTGAGTTGAGATGCCTGGAGAATTAAGTGATTGCAGAAAAATTACTCGTCTCAAGAGAATTTGTTTCAGATATTATAAAGGTTTTTCTCAGTGTAAAAAAACCGATAAGTATTCTTGATAAGTATGACTGATCTTCGGAATTATATCCATAAACTTAAGTGATAAAAAATCCTAGTGATAAGGTTGATTCTAGTTAGCATGAAGTATCCTTAAATACCCGATCATTTTGAAGTTCACCGGGATTATGACTCATAACTACAAACTAGCTTTTAAACTATTTTTTCAACCAAATATATGCCGAAAATTCTAGGCTTGGCACTCCAAAAGCTCTCGTGCTGCAATTTCGCCATTTCAATACTGTTAAGCTTGGTAAATTTATAATTCGCACATCAATTTTGAAATCCTTGTGATATTAGAAACAGAATGCAAAAAGTTCTCCTGTATGGCAATGATTAAGATAAGTTCTAAATCTAATCATAACAATCGGGAAACATCCGATAATTTAGAAGATTTCTAGGTATTATAACTGATATGGTACTGGCATTGAAGTAGTATGGAATCAAGTGGATTATTATAAAAACAGAAAAAACGCACTTAAGGGTCTTCTCTTAAAACAAAAGCAAGGATCTGATTATTGAGAGCAAGTATGACTACATGAAATTCAAGCATCTTGACTTATCGTCAGCCAGAGAACAGCGAAAAATATCCGACTTTGAATCAATTCTGTAAGATATTGCAACTGAAAACAGTTCAACATATAAAAATCAAAATAGATAATGTTATTTTACTTGAAAAAATCGCATAATTTTGTCTACAATATGAAGCAGATTATAGAAAAAAAAGAATTGTATGAGTTGCAACATTGATGAGAGATTAAATCTTTGAGAGTTTCAGCACACAGCAAACTGAGAGCAATCACTGAATTATTGAAATTAAAAATGAAGATAACACGGATGGAGCGGAGATGGTAGTTTGCGGGGAGATTTGATAACGGTCGAATGTCAAATCTCCCTGCAACAAATGTCACTTCGACATTTCAACACTCGCGAATAGGTGTTTCTCTGTTACGAAAATATACAATTGATTTTGTTATTGGCATTAACATTGGAGAAGATGAAACTCTTCCAAATCCATTTATTACAACAGAGCTTTAGGCGTCAATTTCTAGCAGTGATTGTCAGTTAGTTTTCAATTATTTTTCGCATTGTGTCAGGAAAGATTGACCATGACCAAATTTAGTCAGTAGTAATTGGTTGTGCAGGTACATTAGTATATTGTATTGTCAGTGCGTAAATATTCTTTGTCATACCCGACGAGTTCACATTCTGTGAGGCTAACGGGGCTAGAGAATTGATTTCCGCGCACGCCTCTGAAAAAACAAGTACTTTAGTTCACTATACCCATCCGATAGGTGGACCTTATACGCAAATACTACAGAGAAAACTTAGTTTGACATATTCTTTGATTCACATATTAGAAGATAGCACGTCTTTAGGGCAATTAGTCTGTATTAGTATGTATTAACTGTATTAGTTTTTAGGAGAGTGGCATTAACTTCTATTTAGGGAGGGAAAAAACAAAATATCAAATTTTACTGAAAATTCAATGGAATTCAAAATCTTTTACTTACTGAATTTCTTACTCAAAACATGAATATTTAGTGCCAAATTACATTGAATTTTCAATTGATTGGGAGTATAAGAATACATTCCCCTGAATTTTCCTGAATTTGATCAATTCTTATGTAACAATCGAACCAAAATTTACAGTTGCCATTAATTTTTTTTGATAAAAAGAATAAGAAACGTGAAAGTAACCCTTAACTACACAAATGGAGTCTACATACAACTTCCTCCTCCTTTCCCCCATTTTCATGAGGAGGGCAGGAAAAGAAAAGATCTAAAAGGCATGTGAAATTCGAGGTGGTAGATTTCTCATTATAGATATTCCACACTGTGAAAATCATGGGACTGTGATTAGTTTCATGTGCAGTATGAGATTCTCACTTAATTTGTTTCTAAACATTGAAAATTATTGAGTGTATTTTGTCAGTCTTCACGCCAGAAGGATCAATGAATGAAAGTGAAAACGTGCCAAAATTTAGATCGGGGCCGAACGTGAATTTAGAGATGCCACGCTAATTATTAAAGTCAACACAAGACAAGAAAATCTGTTGATAAACGGGATGATAAATGAAATCGTATCGTATTGCTTTGACGATACGATTCGAGATTAATTCACGACAATTTTCTTTCACTTTCCGAATACTATAATTTTCTGCGTCTCCAACTTTTCCCCACTCTTCACCTCTTCTCTCCGGCCATGATTTATAAGACATTTTTCACACCGCGGGAAGATCAGCTGATGCATAATAGGTCATGGGTCCTGGGTTGGTTTTACGTTCTGATGGACTATCCATTTCCAACTAAAGAAAGGAATTCATGTAGCGTCCCAAATCCTTGTCAGGTCAAAGGATATTGTTGGTACAGGAAAAATTTGCTGTTCTCTCAAGTCCATAATATACGATACGATGAGATAATTTCAACTCAAATTTCGAAACGAAACGATATTTTTGAAAATATCCTATGGTTTCATAACGCGGCATCTCGACGGTGAATTGAATTTCAACAAGGAAATATTTAAGGTATTTATGGCGAGGTGGCCATGTAGGAGGTGAGACGGAGGGGAATCTATTGTTTTCTCGCAGAAAATCAATCGCTGAACAAAAAAAACGATATTTCAATTACAAATTTTCAATCTATTTCGACCATTTTTGTGTTTGAAGTATTTTTTCAATAACTTTTTCATTTTTTTCCGACATATTTCAAGCCTTTTTTATTTCTCTAGCTTGTCTTTTGGATAATTGAAAAATAATTAATATGGATAGAAAAAGTGACAACGTCGTACAGTTCGAGGTACAAGTTGGCAGCACTGATTCACTCAGCTGTTATGCTCCTTCCCATAGCGAAATGTATCATCATAATTCTATTTGTATTTGCCGCGCTTCCCCCTCCACGACTCCTAACCTCGACGTTGTCGCTATTCCAAGTTACGCATGTAGACTTCCTATTTTTCATGAGTTTTTTAATTATCCCTTCGAAACAATTTTCCTAGGCCACTTGGATGATTTTTTTATGTTCCTCCCTGAAAGATCAACCCAAGTGCGAAATTTCAGGAAAATGGCGCCTTTTTTTTCTATTTTTAATATTTTTTCTTGCGAATTCCCGTAAGAGCCCATGTTAAAATGCATTTTTTAGAAAAATTCCTGTGTTTCACCCATTCCCCTAGGCTATGTGGGATTTTGCATGGGGCTTTGAAAAAATCAAAGAATGTACAACAGAAAAAATCAACAATTTCTTGACTTTTTTTCGACCCCCCCTAACCAAGCCATAAATAGCTTAAAGTCCAAACCAGAGATGTTTTCTCTGCAAGAGGCATTTCTGTTAGGCCATGATCAATACTGCCATTCTATCAATGCGTTTTCCTGCAGAATTGTAAGTAATCATTTTCTTTTTCATAATGAAGTAAATTTTGCGACTACATCAACTTCGATGTTCATGGGATGGATGTCACCAATCATTCCGCTGCTCCTGACAGATGATGTTTCATGGGACTCCCGATTACTTCCAGTTGGTTGATCGCTCTCTTTGCTCAAAACTTCTGGCAACTTTTGATTTCTCGGATACTAGGTGGAGTTTCTCTCGCATTGATGGGTGCAGTAATCCCTGTTTATATTGCTGAAATTTCGGATCAGTCGATGAGAGGACCACTCGGAAGTCTTTTCGCGTTGAGTATGAATATAGGACCTTTAATTGCCTTGATTTTTGGTGCAACCTTTACTTACCACCAATCTGGGATATGCGGACTAATTCTGCCTCCAATATTCTTCATAATTTTTGTTTTCATGCCCGAGTCTCCAATTTACTTAATCAGGAAGGGAAAAATCGCAGAGGCTACAAAGTACTATTATAAATGCTCATTATAGACATTCATTGAAAGACGAGTAAGTGGAAGCAAATTGACCTCTGAACCTTCATGCCCAGATCTCTGATGTGGCTGAGAAATTGCGATAAGACAATGGCCGAGCGAGAATTATCTCAACTTCAACAGAGCCTCCAAGAAATAGTGGAATCTAGCAGAATCCCGACCGTGAAGGATTTGTTCCGAGATCGTGCAACGATCAAGGCATTCATCATTGCTTCTGGTCTATTTATTGGGCAACATGTGACTGGCTATACGATTGTGGTAAAACGTCATGATTATGTACACCGTAGAGTAGTTTTTCTTCTTTCCACATGGCTCACCATTGGATGCTACGTATGAAAAATACATTCTTCTAGGTGACATATGCAACCTTGATGTTCAAACTTGCCGATAGTTCATTGAGTCCGAATGCTGCCACCATAGTGATCGCGGTGATCCAAATTTTTGGATCATGGTTATCAATAAATAGGCCCAAGCTGGGTTCAAGGGCGGTCCAACCTTGGCTCGTCATGGGCCAAGGTAGGCATCTAAGGCTGGTTGAGCTCCGAAATGATAACGCTGGGTTATTCTTGGCCACTAAGACTGGGCCTGACTCGGTCGCCAGTCGTTAACTGTGACTAATGTTTACTGACTTAAATGATTAAAAAAACCGAGAATAATTTTCATTTAATCATTTTTGATTGATTATCTTCTAATCACTCACCCTTAACGCATCTGTAAGTGAAAATCCCTAATTTGTTCACTTAAAATAACCACCCCGAGCCGGTCTCGAATCCACGACCCTAACATCACTAGTCCAACGCCTTAACCACTAAGCTACCGCGCAATTCTTATTACTGTTAACTCAAATCGTCCATATATAAACTCTACTTCGATTTCATTCTTCGCTGAATGAGTTTGTAAATATAATTCCGACTGATTTGGATTTCATTGTTTATTAATCACCTGGTTATTCAAGAGGTGTGAATCCCCCCGCCCTGCCCCGGAGAATATTGTAACCTGAGTATTTTCGATGAACCCACTTTTAATTTTTCATTACACTTGAAGATTCGATCTTGGTAATTATTATCGCAATTATTATTATTATTATTCTCTCCTTTCCCCCTTTCTTCGGCCCTGAGAGTTTTTACAAATAGAGAGGAAAAAAAAGTTTTTACAAATAAAGAGGGAGGATGGAGCCCCCTCTTCTTAACAGCTGCTTCAAGCTTGGCCAACTCTGACTTATCCGGCATTGGTGGACAAGCGTCCATCATAATTTAGCCGGTGATTGAGCCAGTCTCCAGTGGTGGGGGTTTAGCCTGCGCTACCACAGTCGGACCAATGTTCGATGAAGACTGTCCTACCCGATGCTTGGCCGAAAACGGGCTAGTCGAGTTTGGGTCAGGAACGGCAGTCAATGTATGTCTGTAGACTCTGGCTACTCATTGGCCACCAAGCTTAGGCAGAGATTGATAGCCCCTTGCTGATCAAGCGGCAGCGAACAGTCTTCGTCCATCCTTGGTCCGACCCTGATAGCCAAGGCTCAAGATGCCCCATTGGCTGAAGACTGGCGTAAAAATTGGCTAAATTATGGCCCAAGCTTGTTTACCAACACTCGGCAAGTCGAGGTTGAGCCAAGCTTGGGACGGTTGTTGAAGCGCGGCGATGACTTGCCAGACGCGGTTATTTTCAATGAAAATGTTCATGTGAAGCACGTTGACATTCGATTTAGGTTGTCCATCTTTTTATTAGTGATTAATTTACCAAAAAACGAACGATGAAAAAAATGCAGATCATTAACTTCCTGATCGTGACGGAAGAACTTATTGCACTTAGCTCGAAAATCAAAAGTGGAATTTCCATGATTTGTCGACGTTTCATGACCCCTGAAATCATCCGGAGACATTTTTGATGACATAGCTGTGTGTGTGTGTGTGTGTGTGTGTGTGTATGTGGTCAAAATTTTGTCCAACGATATCTACTGAACAAATGAAGTGATTCGATTAATTTTTTTTTCAATCGATACATCTTCATGTAACTTAGAACTGATTAGTTTGTGAAGACGATCGCCTCAGTGGTTCCGCAGTAAATCGCAAAAAACTTGTAAAAAAGCATAAAAAATCATATTTTTTTTTACATATTATGCTACTTCTTCCAGAGTAATGATGCGATTTGCAATTTCTGTTTCAATCAATGCGTGTTAATGTAACTCCGAACGGATTAGTTTACGAAGATGATCATTTATGCGGTTTGCTAGTTATTCGCATAAAACGTGAAAAAAGTATTAAAAAATGTGTTTTCTTTTAAAATTCAACAATTTTACCGAGAATAATGATGGGACTAGATTTTTTTGTGCGATTGATGCATCTGCTTGTCATTCGATTTTGAAATCCAGATGAAAATTTCCGGAATTGTTTTTTTTTCTAATAAACAGAGAAATGGCAATTGGTCGGGAAGTCATTGAGTCGATCAGTAATGGGTTACACTCACTCCAGGCCACACGCAATGAAAGCGAACGACCAACAACCCAGTCGAATATTTTGTCTATTGTTATAGACTCATAGCATTGATCCCATGACATTTTATTAAATATTTTTTGTAGCGAAGCTACTTTTATATTTCTGTTACACCATTTCAATGTATTGTTTTCGAGCTCGGCTTAGCAACCGAATTTCGTACCGTGACACGTGTCGCCGATATATCGCTATCTTTGTCGCAAGACATCCTCGCGACGATTCGTAATAATTCGGACATCCTCGATCAGATGATCTAATACCGTTGTCGCGGGAGCTCACTCTCTGTCCAGCTCTCATAGCTCTGTGAAGTTGGCACCCCACCTTGATGAATTGAAACGAAAATTTGATATTTGGTAGATTTTGATCACCACATGATAGTGGTAGCATTTTTTTTTTGGTTTGTAGTTGAAAAATAAGCGCCCCATACATTTTCAAAAGACAGTTAGGAACTATTTTGCAGTTGCAGCTCAATTGGCATCGGATTTTCATCTGCGATCGTTTGTATTTGATTGTAGTTTGGAAATTTTTCGAATCCGACTTCAAATAGACGCCTCATTCATTTTTGAAAGACAGTTAGGAACTATTTTGCAGTTGCAGCTCAATTGGCATCGGATTTTCATCTGCGATCGTTTGTATTTGATTGTAGTTTGGAAATTTTTCGAATCCGACTTCAAATAGACGCCTCATTCATTTTTGAAAGACAGTTAGGAACTATTTTGCAGTTGCAGCTCAATTGGCATCGGATTTTCATCTGCGATCGTTTGTATTTGATTGTAGTTTGGAAATTTTTCGAATCCGACTTCAAATAGACGCCTCATTCATTTTTGAAAGACAGTTAGGAACTATTTTGCAGTTGCAGCTCAATTGGCATCGGATTTTCATCTGCGATCGTTTGTATTTGATTGTAGTTTGGAAATTTTTCGAATCCGACTTCAAATAGACGCCTCATTCATTTTTGAAAGACAGTTAGGAACTATTTTGCAGTTGCAGCTCAATTGGCATCGGATTTTCATCTGCGATCGTTTGTATTTGATTGTAGTTTGGAAATTTTTCGAATCCGACTTCAAATAGACGCCTCATTCATTTTTGAAAGACAGTTAGGAACTATTTTGCAGTTGCAGCTCAATTGGCATCGGATTTTGATTTGCAATCGTTTGTAGTTGTGTGTAGTGCTTGCAGATTGTCAGTCCAATGAAAAAAATTGACGGTATGGTTTTTATGAAATGGTTCCGAAAAATTATTTTTCATAAAGAACCTGAAAAAGATCAGATATGTAGGAGGATTTGGTTGTAGTTGTGTTGAATGGTGGAAAAAATTAGGAAGAATGGAAGATTCTTATCTGTAATCGTTTGTAGTTTATCTTATTCCCGAAATTTTTTCAATCCGAATTCAAATAATCATGTCATTCATTTTCGAGAGATACTTAGGAACTATCCTACAGTTCCAGCTTAATTGACATCGGATCCTTTTCTGCAATCGCTTCTCGATTGTAGTTTTGAAATTTTTTCAATCCGAATTCAAATAAGTGTTCTATTCATTTTCATAGTCCAAGTGGGGACTGAGTGATAGCTATAGCCAAACTGACGACGGATTCCTGCCTACAATCGTTTGTAATTGTTTGTAGTACTCATAGATTTCCAATCCAAAGGAAAAGAAGGACGTGAGGAAGATCAGATACATAGGAGGATTCGTTTTTAGTTGTTTGTAGTAGTAAGAAAAATTGAAAATGAAATAGATTCTCATATGCAATCATTTGCAGTTAATTGTAGTTTCGAAATTTCGTCAATTCGAATTCAAGTAAGCCTTCAATGCATTTTCGAAAAACAGTTAGGAACTATTTTATAGCCGGAGCTTAAGTGATGTGGGATTTACATCTGCAATCGTTTGTCGTTGATTGTAGTTTTGAAATTTTTTCAATCCGAATTCAAATAAGTGTTCTATTCATTTTCATAGTCCAAGTGGGGACTGAGTGATAGCTATAGCCAAACTGACGACGGATTCCTGCCTACAATCGTTTGTAGTTGTTTGTAGTAGTAAGAAAAATTGAAAATGAAACAGATTCTCATATGCAATCATTTGCAGTTAATTGTAGTTTCGAAATTTCGTCAATTCGAATTCAAGTAAGCCTTCAATCCATTTTCGAAAAACAGTTAGGAACTATTTTATAGCCGAAGCTTAAGTGATATGGGTTTTACATCTGCAATCGTTTGTAGTTGTTTGTAGTAGTAAGAAAAATTGAAAATGAAACAGATTCTCATATGCAATCATTTGCAGTTAATTGTAGTTTCGAAATTTCGTCAATTCGAATTCAAGTAAGCCTTCAATCCATTTTCGAAAAACAGTTAGGAACTATTTTATAGCCGAAGCTTAAGTGATATGGGTTTTACATCTGCAATCGTTTGTAGTTGTTTGTAGTAGTAAGAAAAATTGAAAATGAAACAGATTCTCATATGCAATCATTTGCAGTTAATTGTAGTTTCGAAATTTCGTCAATTCGAATTCAAGTAAGCCTTCAATCCATTTTCGAAAAACAGTTAGGAACTATTTTATAGCCGAAGCTTAAGTGATATGGGTTT
>NW_021680540.1:892529-935534 GCF_001412515.2 Diachasma alloeum
CAATGGAAAAGAAGGACGTGAAGAAGATCAGATACATAGGAGGATTCGTTTTTAGTTGTTTGTAGTAGTATGAAAAATTGGAAATGAAAAAGATTCTTACATGCAATCATTTGCAGTTAATTGTAGTTTCGAAATTTCGTGAATCCGAATTCAAGTAAGCCTTCAATCCATTTTCAGAAAACAGTTGGGAACTATTTTATAGTTGCAGCTTAATTGACATGGGATTCCCATCTGCAATCGTTTGTAGTTAATTGTAGTTTTGAATTTTTTTCAATCCGAATTCAAATAAATGTTCTATCGATTTTTTAAGCCCAAGTGTGGACTGAGTGATAGATATAGCTAAAATGACGACGGATTCCTGTCTACAATCGTTTGTAGTTGTTTGTAGTACTCATAGATTTCCAATCCAATGTCAAAGAAGGACGTGAGGAAGATCAGATACACAGGAGGATTCGTTTTTAGTTGTTTGTAGTAGTAAGAAAAATTGAAAATGAAATAGATTCTCATATGCAATCATTTGCAGTTAATTGTAGTTTCGAAATTTCGTCAATTCGAATTCAAGTAAGCCTTCAATCCATTTTCGAAAAACAGTTAGGAACTATTTTATAGCCGAAGCTTAAGTGATATGGGTTTTACATCTGCAATCGTTTGTAGTTGATTGTAGTTTTCAAATTTTTCCAATCCGAATTCAAATAAGTGTTCTATTTATTTTCATAGTCCAAGTGGGGACTGAGTGATAGCTATAGCCAAACTGACGACGGATTCCTGCCTACAATCGTTTGTAGTTGTTTGTAGTACTCATAGATTTCCAATCCAATGGAAAAGAAGGACGTGAGGAAGATCAGATATATAGGAGGATTTGTTTTTAGTTGTTTGTAGTAGTAAGAAAAATTGAAAATGAAATAGATTCTCATATGCAATCATTAACCCAATGTAATTTTAACAGTGAAATAGTTCCTGAGTGTTATTCAAGATTCGATTGAACGTATATTTGAATTTGAATTAAAAGAATTCCATAACTACATTCAACTACGAACGATTGCAGATTGAAATTTTCCTTCCTTCCTAATTTTAATCGCCACTATAAACAACTACAAACTAATTCTTCTAGGTATCTGATCTCTTTCAGGTCCTTATTGAAAAATAATTCCTCGATGCCATTTCGTAGAAACCATTCCATTGGTACTCAAAATTTGCTGATACTACAAACAACTAAACACAATTGTAGTCAGGAATCCGTCGTCATTTTGGCTATAGCTATCACTCAGTCCCCAGTTGTGCTCCAAAAACCGATAGAACATTTATTTGAATTCGGATTGGAAAAATTTCAAAACTACAATCAACTACAAACGATTGCAGATGTAAATCCCATATCACTTAAGGTCCGGCTATAAAATAGTTCCTAACTCTTTCTCGAAAATGGATTGAAGGCTTACTTGAATTACAATTAACTGCAAATGATTGCATATGAGAATCTATTTCATTTTCAATTTTTCTTACTACTACAAACAACTAAAAACGAATCCTCCTATGTATCTGATCACGNACTACAATCAACTACAAACGATTGCA
The DNA here is from genome assembly GCF_001412515.2 of Diachasma alloeum. Classification (NCBI taxonomy): domain Eukaryota; kingdom Metazoa; phylum Arthropoda; class Insecta; order Hymenoptera; family Braconidae; genus Diachasma; species Diachasma alloeum. The sequence goes on from NW_021680540.1 coordinate 894,102, forward strand.
GATGTAAATCCCATATCACTTAAGGTCCGGCTATAAAATAGTTCCTAACTCTTTCTCGAAAATGGATTGAAGGCTTACTTGAATTACAATTAACTGAAAATGATTGCATATGAGAATCTATTTCATTTTCAATTTTTCTTCCTACTACAAACAACTAAAAACGAATCCTCCTATGTATCTGATCTTCCTCACGTCCTTCTTTTCCATTGGATTGGAAATCTATGAGTACTACAAACAACTACAAACGATTGTAGGCAGGAATCCGTCGTCAGTTTGGCTATAGCTATCATTCAGTCCCCACTTGGACTATGAAAATGAATAGAACACTTATTTGAATTCGGATTGAAAAAATTTCGGGAATAAAATAAACTACAAACGATTACAGATAAGAATCTTTCATTCTTCCTAATTTTTCCCACCATTCAAAACAACTACAACCAAATCCTCCTACATATCTGATCTTTTTCAGGTTCTTTATGAAAAATAATTTTTCGGAACCATTTCATAAAAACCATACCGTCAATTTTTTTCATTGGACTGACAATCTGCAAGCACTACAAACAACTACAAACGATTGCAGATCAAAATCCGATGCCAAGTGAGCTGCAACTGCAAAATAGTTCCTGTCTTTCAAAAATGAATGAGGCGTCTATTTGAAGTCGGATTCGAAAAATTTCAAAACTACAATGAACTACAAACGATTGCAAATCAAAATCCGATGCCAATTGAGCTGCAACTGCAAAATAGTTCCTAACTGTCTTTCGAAAATGAATGAGGCGTTTATTTGAAGTCGGATAGGAAAAATTTCAAAACTAAAATTAACTACAAACGATTGCAGATAAGAATCCGATGTCCTTTTAGCTGTAACTATGAAATAGTTCCTAACTGTTTTTTGAAAATGTATGGGGCGCTAATTTTTCAACTACAAACAAAAAAAATGCTACTACTATCATGTGGCGATCAAAATCTACCAAATATCAAATTTTCGTTTCAATTCATCAAGGTGGGGTGCCAACTTCACAGAGCTAGCTCTCATGCACGGAGAAAAAAATTCCAGAATTTTTCAGGCGAAATTCAGGCAAAAATTACCGTGCCGTCTGGTAAAGTGAGTTCAATTGTCTAGCACCAGAAAAATTCCGGTGCTGCATAGTAAAAATTCCGGTAACGCACAATAAAAGCTTGATCCCTGACTGTTTTCTATTACATGATAAATTTCATTCAATAGTTAAAAATGAGTAAACATTGTCATTCAGCATATCATCCTATTAATTTTATTTTAACCTCTCCTCCATATCCTCTCTCCCATATTAAAAGCGGAATGCGCGGCAAACGTATGTGGAACGTTTGACAGGCCAATGTATATCTACAGCGTTATACACCTCATGAAGCGAAAATAAAGGGCACTTATTTTATTTCTTAACCGTTTTATCACAACACTAATTAATATTTCACTGAATTGATATTATGAAAAACATTAACCTGGGGTTTCAGTAAGGAGATATGTGAGAGAGGAGGCTAGAGGAGGCGACGGAATAAATCATCTGGTCACGTTGAGTCGATGTTCGTGGTTGCGGAGGGGGGACGAAGAGTACCGAAATCTTACGAATGCGCGATCGGGTCCTAGGATTCTGGTAGAGCACCGGAAAAATTTGCCAGTCAGTGTCATAATTTTTCTCGTATTTCTCGTAAAAATTCACTGTCGCTTCGATTTTACCGTGCTGCACAAGAATTTTTCCCCACATTTATCCGAAAAATGACTCGTGCAACAGTACTTTTTCCTACTCTTTGCGGTACATTTGGCCTGGAAAGACCATCTGAACCAACTTTACTGTGCGGGCACGGTAATTTTTCTCGTACATTTCTCTCCGTGTGGTGTAAACCGAAGTTACTTTCGCGGTGAATAAATTCAATTCGATATATACGTTAATTACGAGTGTTTTACGTTACAAAACCTTACTATCCTTCACCGAACACCACATTTTTGCTTTTCGATTTTCCAAATTGCATATTGTCTCACAATCAAATTGTACCACTGCTTCCATGTTATAGTGAGGGTAATAAAAAAACACTAGAACAGCATGAGTTGTTGTATTTGTTGATAAAATATCAGGTCTTCAAGGATCTCAATAGGAAATGCATTGAGAATTATCAATAGAATTGAAAAAAAAAATCAATGATAATGGAATATGAAGTATTATGCAGCAATTCGATAACAGTTAGACGCTGAATCTCCTCGTAGCACCTCCTACAGAGATTTCAGGAGGCATCAATCGGTGCCAGTTCTCCTAGAGGAAGCAGGATACAATTGACATAATTGATAAAATAGAAAAATCAGGAACATGAGGAAATTCCAAATAAACTTGTTAAAAAAGAGCAATAGGCGTCAATTTTTAGCAGCCATTGTCGGTAAGTTTTCAATTAATTTCAAAACTCTATCGTTGCAATCGGTTGCGAAATCATAACTGTTCATACTCCTTTTCATAACGAAGCCAATTTAGCCACTATATCTACTGCAATGGCCTTGGGATGGGCGTCACCAATTATCCCACCTCTTTTGAAGAAAGATACTCCAGTGGGTACAAAACCAATGACAGATGATGAGATTTCTTGGCTGTCTTCAATTTCAGTCCTCATGCCACTCATAATCTTACCGATTGCAGCTTGGACCTTGGAGCGTTTTGGTAGAAAAAAGACCGCATCTGCCATAGCATTTCCACTTACTATGAATTGGTTGATCATTTTTTTTGCCCAAAATTTTTGGCAACTTTTCATTGCTCGGATACTGAGTGGAGTGTCTCTCGCACTAATGGGTGCAGCAGTGTCACTTTATGTTACTGAAATTGCGGATCAATCGATGGGAGGACCACTGGGCAGCCTGTACGCGTTCAGTATAAATATAGGAGTTCTCATCGCTTTAATTTTTGGTGCCACCTTGACTTACCATCAATTTGCAATAGTCGGAATAATTCTGCCTGTGATATTCTTCATAACATTTTTATTTATGCCTGAGACACCGGTTTATCTTATAAGGAAGGCCAGAGTCCCAGAGGCTACCAAGTAATATTACATACTCTGGAGTATGCTTATATTTAATATAGTAGTGAACTCACTTTTAACGCCCATTTCCAGATCGTTAATGTGGCTGACAAATAACGACACTGTGGCCGTCGATCGAGAATTATCCGAACTCCAAGAGAGCCTCGACAAGATGGTTGAACCTGACAAATTGGTAAAAATCAAGGACTTATTCAGAGATCGTGCAACAATCAGGGGCTTCATCATCGCTTCCGGTCTCTTCATTGGACAACATACATCGGGTTATACAATTGTGGTAAGATATCTTCAAGTTATCCTATTTTTTATCATATTCCCTATCAAGATACTGGATATTGTGCATCTATCAATTTTATCTTTTAAGGTGACATATACTCCATTGATATTCGAATTCGCGAATAGCTCATTGGCTCCGAATATTGCTGCCGTAGTTCTGACAGTAATCCAAATTGGTGGCTCATGGTTATCAACAATGACAATCAATCTTACTGGGAGAAGATTCATTATCATAATTTCATGCATAGGGATGATGATTGGTCATATCTTTTTTGGAACATTCTTTCTACTGATGGATCAGAACGTCGACGTCTCTTCATTTGCCTGGCTTCCACTTATTGTATTATCAGCATACGCAGTATCCTATTCAATGGGACTTGGACCAGCTGCATATATCGTTGCAGCAGAGATTTTCAGCCCCGATATTGCTGGTTTGGGGACCTCAATGTCGATGATGTTTCTTTGGACCGCTAGCTTTATAACTGTAAAATTTTTCCCACTAATATCCTCTAATTATGGAACCCACACATCATTCTACATGTTAGCAGCATTCTGTGCTTGTACGGGCATTTTTACTTTTCTTCTCTTGCCTGAGACTAAGGGAAAATCAAATCAGTCGATTGTTGATGAGCTAAATAGAAAGAAGAAGAAAAATGATGATTATCCAACTACCGGAGATAGGAATAACACTGAAAAACTTTAACTCCCATCGTGTAATACATCAATGGTTATAATGAACTTTGACAACAAAATACCAGGTTTGCAATGACGTCAACTCTATAGCTGCATTCATTGTAATAATTGAAAGACTTATGAATCATATATTTATTAATCCTCTTATTTGATCAATCTCCCATATAGCAATTTAAGCATATTCCTAAGATCCTGAAAATTTGATAATTACATGCCTTTTAACGCATTTACACAACTCTTTGCTCTAATAAAACTTCGTTATTCTGGTTTCATAACTAGTCATAAAAAATGTACAATTATAGTTTTCAATTCAACTTTTAATTATATTAACATAAGGTAAGATAATTAAGCTTTTGGCGGAAATAAATTTTCATTGCTGCACGCCGTTTTTAAAAATTATTCTCTCCTTTACAACTCAGAATCTCGGGAGATTCGAGCTCGGGACTGCGGCAACACATTGGCTGCTCGTAATTTTTGCACCGGAAGTTCGCACCCCACGCACCAAGGGCGTGGTCTCTCTCCTGGCTCCATTTGAATTCGGAGAGGTCGACGGATAAACGTTTTTGCCTCGGTGAGTGGACCACATACTACAAAACTACCAACAAAAGATCGCAATGAAACAACCAAAAAAAAAAAAAGAAAAGTGTAAAAAATGTATCCTTGCGTGTGCTATGATGGCACACCTGACGCTCGATAAGTCGGCTGCCATTCCTTTTGGCCATCGCCACTCCACTGGTAACCAGCTTCACGCGCAATTACTGCCTTCTCTTGGACTCCAGCACCTGTTACTCAAAACTCGGAGCCAAGTAACTTGCGTGGCGACTTTACACACCAACAGTTTTTGCAACGATTCTCTGTGGTAACCAACGGCAAATTGTTTCTTCCATTTCAAGCTGTAATTCCAATACGTGTCACCTAATTACTATCAAGTATGTGAAAGAGTGAAGAGGTACGTGTCTGGGAAATTATACGACAGATAATGCAAGAAGGGGGAGAATGCGAGAGAGGTGCATTTGTCTTTCGACCCTTGAATTATTATTCCGCACCGAGTGAAACGGATGAATGATGAAGATCCAAGTGCTTCTCTCAAATCTCTATCATCGAGACTCCAGCGTTCTTCACCGAGTACTTTGACGTTCAGTCGGCGAAAACCGCTGATGCGACAAAAATTCGCATGAACGCATAAATCAAGGGATCTATGTTACTGTTCTGCAAAGTATTGAAAAGGGCTCTAATCTCCCAGTACATTTCTATTGATAACCTCTTCACTTCGTCCTTTTTTTTCCTCTTTTCAATAATATTCAATTTTCATCTTTCACCATCGAATAATGATTTTTTGCGGAAAAAAGGACAGGATAAGTTGAGAAAAAAGGGATGCGTGACGTTTCATTCCTATCTCACTTCCGCGATCCCTCCTCTGTGTCGTGCCAAAGTAGTCTGGAACTCTGGAGGGTTCTCTCCTCTTCGCCCGTCTTCCACCCATTCCCGAAGGTTTGTGTGCTGGTGCTGACTCGTCCTCCCTCTCGTCTCACCCCGGCAAGTACCTACTGTGCATCCCTTGCGAACCAGGCCCCACCCTTTCCACAATAGCATCCTACGGCGGTCGATACGTCTACCTACCCTCTATATACGCCCTTATTCCTTCACCTCTCCAGCTATCACCAGTACTTTTTTTTACGTTTTATCCCGATTCATTCCTCTCATTTTTTCATACCTCATTTGCAATCACCCTAGAATTCTCAATCCATCATCCACGCAGTAGTTTATTATATATTTTATTTTCATTCTAAACTCTTGATATAAAATCTGGAATTCAAAGTAATTCAGGGTCACCTATATAACATTCATTCGGTCTCCACTGAAAGCAGCTAAATTTTCCGTTTATTCCATTGAAATCCTTTTCTTCCTTTTCAGTATTCCAGGGAGGAGAGCGATGGGCCGGGAGATTGGGAGTACGTGAAAAACGCGGTGGAAAAATGAGTTCTCACGAGGTAATAAAACCGGTATAACGAGTATGGAAGCCATTGTCAGGCGTCATTGGGTTTTAGAGCGAGAACCCAATGTAGCGTGCTCCTTGGATTATTCACTATACACGCGCGTTTCAAGAAAGAGAAAGAAAAAAACAATGCTGCTAGTGTTCAAATTTGTAGATATGAAAATCAAAGTGACGTAGAGGGTAATTATTCAGTGCACAGGCGCATCCCGTCGAGCCCATCTCATTTAACACCAAAGAAATTTCTTGGCACACTTCATGTCTTACTTGACGAGTGCGTATAATATGACCCCTTCACGATGGACTTTGCAGGAAGCCGTAAGTTTAGATAAGATCGTCGAGTCTCTGGGTTCATGCCCGTGTGCTCATCACCCCTGTCCCATAAAGCCGCACTCAATCCCCACTTCGCCTTTCTCAATTCGACTGTCTCCAGTTCTTCGCTCCTGACTCGTTACACTCCATAAAGTGTACCCCTCTCTTCCTCTAATCGCAATAACCGACACCAACCCCACTGAAGGGAATCGTGATTTGGTCGAGGATTCGTGTATATTGCTAATATACCACACGTTGCTGATTTTGAGTACCTTTGAAGCTCTGACATATGCGGTATATGTAATTACTGACGCTTAATCATTACATCGACGCGTTGCACAAATTGATTTAGAACCTCATTGACCAATTCCTTTCGCTGGGAGTAGAATACCGACGCCAGATTAGAAATATGAAATAATTAGAATCATTTTGTTCGATAAATCAGGGGTCACTGCAACGATCGTGCTATTAGGAATATTGAAACTAAATACAGAAAGCAGTGTTTGGATTGAAGAATGATTGATGTCAAGAGCCATTAGAAGATTATAATTACTAATCATAAACTAGGGCTGAGCACGAAACGAGACGAGATTTTGAGAAGTCTCGGCTTGGTCTCGAAAAAAATTGAAAATTTCAATATCGTCTCGGTATGGTCTCGCTACTGGCTAACATGGTATCGTCTCGTCTCGTTTTGTATCATATTGGTCTCGGTCTCGATCTCGTTCCGCTATCAAAACTGTATGTCTCGTCTCGGTTTCGTCTCGTTGTGATGTTGTTCTGTTTTCACAAGAAGAGACATGGTTTTTCAAGAGACAACTTTTTTTCTTCAACGTTTGTCAGCACAAGATGAGAAATGATTTCTAACATTCATCATCTTATTGCCCTTACAGTAAAAACACACAGTCATCTTTTTCTGGCATTTTTTCACAAGTTCTACGCGAATAACTGAAGAATTGCTGAAGCGATCGCGTTTTCATAAACAAATTAGTTCTTAGTTACATAAAGACTCATCGATTTCAAAAAAATTGAATCGCTTTATTCGTTTGGGAAACATCGTTGGACAAAATTTTGACCACATACGTACACACAAACATACTCAAATGCATAGACGAAGGGTCTAAAAAAAATTTTCAAGATGATTAGAAACATCAAGAAACGTGGACAAATCATGGAAACTCCATATTTAATTTGCGGGGTCTTTATAATAACTTCCTCCCTTCGGGTCGGAAAGGTAAAAAAAAACCGCGACTCAGCTCGAAAGTCTCGGCGAGACTCTTGGTTCCGCGGCGGTATCGTCTCGGTCTTGTCTCGAAAAAACGAGATGAGACGAGACCGAGACTAGTCCCGGTCTCGTGCGCAGCCCTATCATAAACTGTCACATGCTCGATCAAGCAGGTATTTGTACTTCTCTACGATGAGCAGAATATTTCTTTAGGCGTAATCTACAATCAAAGGCCTTTGTTTGGATCGGATTGCAATAAATATAGATATATTAATTACCTTAGCGACGCGGCGCCTTTATGACGTGCGTATATTTAAAAAACTGGGGATGTCAAAGTCCAGCAAGGAAGAATGTTGAAAACGGAATATAGTTTGCACCTGTAAAATTTGGTCCTGAGAAAATTTCTAATCATTAGAGGTTACATTCACGAGTGACTTTAATTATTTTGATATATAATATTACGTGAAGTTAATAATAATTTGATAAAATCATTCTAGACGTAAGAACATCCTTTATTTTCTCTACAGCTCGAAGAGTCTTCGGAATCCGGCAGGTTTATAACACTAGAAAACATTCAATGTAAAAATCTGCATTGAATTTGATTGATGATTCGAATCCAAACATTCGATGAAGCCCCGAACAAAGTGAAGATTCAAATAACTGTGCCTAATTAGTACTTTGTTTTACAACACGTTTTTTTGTTTGAAAACACCCATATTTTTTCCATAGGTCCACTTTTTTACTGCAGTATCACGCTTACGGCCATGTGTATCATACCCTACCTACTCCAATTAATATCCTCTCTGTTCCACAAAAGAAACACGAATACTAGCAGATGACTAGACACCTTGGAAGGCCTGGTGTACCTTGTTTTTTACTCTCACTTTATCCTCCGCTCCGCCTGAAGTAATGGTGGTACGGTTTTGTGATACCGATATACAGTTGTGTTAGTGGAATAGGGTGGCGTTATACTTGAGCCTGGAAACTTCGGGCTTCAAAGGGAGCGACAAATTGAATATTAGCGCCTGTGTGGCCTATGCTTTTATTCCGGAAGCGTTTTTTCTCGCTTGTGAAAATATGATTCCCCATGGCAACGAGGGTCCCAAGTCCCAAGTACAATTTTCAAGGGGTCGAGAAATTGACGATTTATCGATTCACTGTGGTGAATAAAAAATATTCAGCTGTATTGCTTCGCCAATTCTTCGTCGTCAGCAGCGATGCAGCATGAAATGCACAATATTTATCACTCTGGTAAATGAAGTCTGCATGGGAGTGACATGATGTATGGAAATGATTCGAGATCTGCCCTCATTCGACGACAGCTGTTCTTCAAGCGCAAAAGGTAAAACCATTTGCTCTTATATGTGCGCCTTGAGATGTATAAACTTGGATTAAATGTGTATATGTAATCGATCCTCGTGTCTTTGGGATCTTGAGTGAAAAAGAAGGCGCGTGTCCCTGTGCGCAGCTGTCGTGATCGTGTCGAGCTGCCAGCGGGAAAAGGCCATATTCAGTAGACATATGAAGGATGGGAAAAAGAATCGACTACCCCGATCTGAAGTTAATTATTCTTGATTATTTTTCATCAGTGCCGTTACTCAAAGAAAAAATTAGTATTAGAATGAAGAAAGCGTTAATCCTTGTCTCGTGTCTTTGCGTTCACAGCATCATTTGGAAATGGCTCCTGGTATGGATGGACGAAAGGGGATATTGTTCAGGATATACCCCGGAGAGTAGGGGGTATTTCAATCTAGAAAAAATAACAGGGGCTAAATGCACGTGGCTCACCACCCCTGAGGCAAAAGCCCGGTTGGACGCAACGCACACACGGCATATGGCAAGAAAAGATAAAACCTGGGCGCGTGTCACCCTGAATGAGAGCGACGAATCGAGATGGCGACAAGCGATCTTTTAGTGAAGGCCATCAAGAGTACACGGTCTCGTCTATTAGGGCTGTAGCCCCATGTAGATTCCAATATTCCGGGTTGTTTCCCAGGGCCTCACAAGGTGCCTGGAAATTGGGACTGTAATCGAATCACTGTGACTCCATTATCCACAGTATTAGCACTTCAATTTCCGTTTTATCCTACACCTCATTTTCGTAACAGTTAACGAGTGATTGATGAAAAATGTTCATTAATGAAAAAGAAAATACGTTTCAAAGCTGTCTCAAACTCCACGTATGCAGTATCTATTCAAAATTACCTTTAGCCCTTTTTTCTGAACGCAACAGCATGGGAGCTATCATGTGCAGGACGCATTAAAATGGAAACGCTTTCATGCTACTCATAGTTGTTTCATCGACCTATTCTCCTTCTTCGCCGACTACTAGCAACAACAGGCGTACAACACTGTCGACACAGCCACCGCCATTGCCACCCATCGCCCCCTCATTGCAGACCCCAAGCGAACAGCACCCCACCATGGCGGACATCAACCCCCTGAACTCTTCTATCGATGCCGACAAGTTAAAATATGCAAATGCGAGAAGATTATGCCACGATTCATCCAACTATATCACTCTCTCTTCCTGGGATATAGGGCTGATGTGTATGTGGCGTGGATGACTCTCAGCAGAACTGACAAGGCCATATGCGAGACCCATCATAATTTTTTTCCTTTTTTTTACCAATCAAAGTGATGAACATCAGATAGAATAGAATCAGCACATTAATACGAAGTTTCACCATGTGTAAATATGAGTGAATAATAATTGATGATTCAATGAAATTGATTCGAATGAGAGTCTCCTAAATACTTAGATGAATTGTTCAGTAATATTTGATCAGCTGATGTTTAGTTTTGTGATGATTGGTTACTAGTAGGTGATAGGTTGCTTCATGATCTTCTGCACGGAGAAAAGAATTAGCAAAAATGTAACACAAAAGGAAATAAAGATTCAGTAAAATTTAACAATTTTTCTTGTACTTATTCTAAATTTAGCATTTACCTCACACCTTTTTTTCTGGCATGAACTTAGTTTCAGGTAACTCGTTTCAATGATTTCTCTTCTATTATCTAAGGAAAACTATTTTTGCCAAAGGAAAAAGAAATTTTGGTCAGATTATACCATTGATGTTTGGAAATTTCATGAGTAATAGTCTCTTCATTGCACTTGACAACTAACCGATGTTTTAATATGTATACATTAAATTGCATTAAGATTCATTAAATGTATTTTCAACTGGTTGAGGAGCCGCATAAAATTCAAATTTGAAAGATTAAACGAACAATTTGCAATTCTCGTGGTGTGTTGAGTTTATACAATTTACAATAGCAAAAGTATTAAGAAGAGGAACGTCGGCGAGTACATTTTTAATACCCCAAGGAGCATGCGCATGTGGGGTGTCGTGGCAATTGGGAAGCCAATAACGAGAAGTAGGGTAGCTTGATCATGGTTGAATCGACTGAACGGATCATCTCGATGCGGGATGCTTGTTAATTTAATGACCACCCTTTCATTGATTACGCACAGTTGCACCCAAAAGGGTTTGAAGAATTTTTCCTCTTTGCATATTCAAATTGGACTTTGCTTTCGGGTGTATTGTCTCAAGTATTGCAGCCCAACAATCAGATAATTATCAAATCAACGACGGCTAATTCCAAACACGAATTGTGGTGTATTGACCCGACAAAAATATTCATCACACAGAACTACACTTTACAATATACATTCCAAACAGAATCCTTATAGAACCGGTAATGCACGTGCGTTTTCACCCAAACTGAGTTGAGGTCCTCCATCTCACTCTATCAGACCCAACCAAAGGGCTCTGAGCAGCCTGGGACCAGAGAGAGATATTCCCCCCCCCCCACACACACACGGACTTGTGAGAATGGAACGTGCATAGCATCACACAGGACACGACCACCTATACGTCCTGCTGGACTCGAGCCATGACTCATACTCACCACCGCCCCTCCACAGAACAATTCTCTTCACCTCTCTCCCTCCACGACCCCCTTTTATATTCCCTGCTGCTCCTACTAATCCGTGCATCCAGTATTAGATTCGCCTGAACGTATGAGGGCTAAAAAAGGAGTAAACACAGCAGCCGCTGCACTAAAATCCTTTCATGCATTTTGTACTGATTTGTTTTCTCTTCTAAATAATTGCCCTGTTGGACATCGATGTGCCTTGAGGTAATGCAAGTGCGGTCTATTTTCAATCTTCCAATTATTTACTCAAATTGAAAAGAAATTGGGCTTGTATCGATAGAATCACGAAATAGAATCTGTCGATCGTCTTTGACAGTAGTTAAAATTACGTAATAATAATCCGATAAACTTTTTAGTCTCCAATTCTCAATTTCTGGCATTTATTCGATGCATTCTATCAAAAGACAAGGGGAGAAATTGAATTTATGGGTATTCTTCCATTATTCGAAAAAATATATCGATTTTAAAACTTTCTGGAGACATTGAAAAATTAATTTCATGGACAGTTGACTAATTTCCAGGACAGTGGCACTAAATGTGATTTAGGGGGGAAAAAATAATGAAATTTCAAGTTTCACTGAAGATTCTGTAAAATTCCAGAATTTTAAGCAGCATAACGACGAGAATTCCTTAATTTATTTGAATTTTCAGTGAAATTTGAAATTTCATCATTTTTTTCCTCCTAAATTACATTCAGTGTCACTGTCCTGGAAATTCTCAAAATTCAAATTCCTGAATATATTTATCGGAATTTTCTGGTTTTCTATTCATTTTCAAGGAAAAATGGAACTGAAAGTTACAGTTCTCTTTAATTTTTCCATGAAATTCTGAATTTTCAATGACGAAATTCCTTGAAATTTTAGCCGTAATTAAATTTGATAAAAATTTCCGAAAAGTGTACCGGGAATTTCAGACAATTTTTTAACAGTGTACAGACGAGGTCTAAAATAGTACAAAAAGTTTTTTTATGGCGAATATGATTGCCCTCGCCTTCGGCTCGTGCTGCAAACCTCATATTCGCCAGAAAAGTTTTTTTCGGCCTAGTGACGAAATATACTATTTCGGACTTTTTGCATTATACTGGGTCGATATAACAGAAAGATAAAAAAATTTAATTTGAATGATTGAAAGCTTCCGTTCGGAAGCAAAAAAAAGTTGTCAAAAGGCTTGTCAAAGCATAAACTTGAAATAACAAAGATGCAGTCACATCAGTGGAAACGAGGGTTCCTTGATATTTCAGGAGTTATCTGCCTGAAACATTCAAACTTGACAGATTGTTATTCTCACCTCGACATATAACGGTACAATGCAGATAACTTTATGACCACCATTTGTCAACTCACTGATTTATAAGTAGCGGATGGCCACGAGGTGATGTATGTGAATTTCTTATGCTACACGAGTCGTTAGGATCTACTGTCAGCTAATTTATTAATGCAATAAATTCGATATAACGAAACGATCGTAAATACTCTCCAATAGTCACGAATGATACTCATAGAGAACTCTTCCTGGAAGATGTTTGTAGGGGAGGATGGGGCAAAACGGCCCCCCTTCAATCGTCAATATTTTCCGATTCAATAATCCGATTGGGATGAGTTAGAGCTCTTTTGAAGAATGAAAAATTATCTTCAAAATGAAGTTAAAACTGGGAATTTTCAAAATGTCATTCACAAGTTATTGACAATTGAAGGGGGGCCGTTTTGCCCCACCCTCCCCTACATACGAGGTTTGAAAAGGAGTTGGTTAATTATCAACGTCAATGTATGCGTGAATGCGATATTGAGAACGAGGAAGTGTAGAACGATTGATCGTTAAATATGGCTATGCACTGTACTCTATGTACTTAACAAATGTTCAGTGCCCTATCAGCTATCACTGGAGATGTAGTTCAAGATTTGCGTTATAAATTAACCTTCAAACTATCGTGTATTCTATTTCTCCAGGTGTTTTTTGTAACATCGATGTGGTTGAGACTTGCCAGATCACTTATGCCGATCCACCTTTCAATTCTGAAAGCATGAAATAAAAGAGCAAAATGTAGTCGCAGTGACAGAGATAGTATCGATCACAAAATGTGGGATTGCGCCGTCAGATGAACACGACTTATACGTCCTGCATCTGTTCGTCGCATCCTACGGGCGCAAGGCGGCACGGATGCCCAACATGAGTCGGCTGACGCATCCCCTACCCTTTGGAACGCCTGTGGGCACATATCCTAGTCATTCCCAAGGGGATACCCTAATTACGTTTCACAGCGATGAAAAAAAATCATCAACTGCTGAAGAATGATTCTCCTATATATTCTCATGTCGTAAAGTTGAATGTTTTCATTGCAATTTTGAAATAAAATATTTTGGCAATTGCGATCAATGTTTTCTCATGTGTTAGCCTTTAATGTCAAGTTATGAAAGTGGAAATAAGCGATTCCATATAATCGTATAGTAGAAAAATTGGTGGTGGGTGAACCGCAGTGTAAAAGGGGGCACGAAAGACACGACCGAAATCGAGGGATAATCATGAGGGTTTCACATTCAATTGTGCGCTGATCAATCTGTCAATCTGTTCGTACAAAACTGGAGGAAAATTTCGCAGATGTGAGGGTAACGAAATCACTGTTTGAGAGTCGAATTTTATGACGTAATTGGCATCAGATTTCTTCTCATTCACGAAGTAAATGATTCCAAGTCACATACAATTCGCTAGAAATCAATACAGAACTTTGACCGCCAACTACTTGGATAATGGCTAGTGTCTCGGGATCAATAACAATTCCATTGGACCTCACAGCTTTTTCTTTTATTCCTCGTACAAGTTTTGTTTCCACTCTCCCTTCCACAATCTTCTGTGATCAATGGTGTTCTCGTGACTGAAATACGTCAGAAAGAATCCACGCCTTCTTTCTCTACGTTGCACCATTGTCCAAGGTTAGAAGGCTACACGGATGGATGCAAAAAACTGTAGAGGTGGACGGAAGGGAAAAAAATAGAGAGATACTCGATGAAATTTAAGGCGGGTTATACAAATAAAGGCCTATCGAAACCGACTTGCTCGCGCTGTGAAAAATGTCGTGATGCCTAATTGATGTCCAATTATCGGTTCTGAATTGACTGAGCACGGACTCGTTTAATTATGAGAAGAAATCCTTCAGCAGTTTATATATATATATATATATATATATATATATATATATATATTTCCTATTGGTTATATTGATTGAAATTAATTAATATTTATTTTGGCCGCATAATGTAGTGATTTGTAGTGTAGTGAATGAGGGAAAATAAATTTTGTAACGAGCTGTACGGTCCATCAAATGACTCGTATCGATTGGCTGTGTCCAACAGACTCTAGAGACTGAGCACAGTGGAGTAGTTAGAGGGGTTCTCTCTTCCCCTCGACTCTAGTCTTCCTTGATTTTTCTTTTTCCCCTGGGTTGACGAGGGTTATATTTCTGCAGCGCAAAGAAGCTCCAAGAGGGGTAAAAAAGAGGTTAAATCCTCAATCGACCAATCTAACAATCAGTCAAAACGACATTAAAATCGCAAAGATAATTCCACAACTGCGCTAACCAAGCACAATAAAACCACCGAAAAGAAGAAACAACGTACATTATATCCATAAATCGTAAATGACCGCAATGGAGAATGAGACAAACCAAAGAGTGAAGAGCAGTTTTACGGTCTCTTAATGGGACAATAATGACGGCGAAGCACCAGCTACTGAGTTTCAGAACCTGTGTTTTAAGTTCAGTAGAAATAAAGAGAGAGAGAGGCGAGAGGTAAAAAAGGAACGAGCGCTCTAGTGGGCCTTTATATTTTGGCGTTTAAGATTTGCAGAATGAGGTGATGAGAAATGAGTCTGGGACAAACTCATTCCAAAATAGAGAGCTGAGCAGGTGTACACCACGGTTATGTATTCACTCTCTTGAGTCATATACCTTTCTTCAATATTCAACTGAAAATTTCCCAAGGTTGTGGGCTGTTTAGAGTACACTCACACATATTTCTCATTTTTATATTTCTCTAGTCGACTTGGAGAGCCACTCGGGCATTCAGAGTGGCCATTGCACGCTCGATTAGACTGGCTCAACTCCCACATCCGGTTCATTCATGTCACACAGCATTTTCCATGAATATAATGAGGTATTTTTGTACGGGCTTATTGTCCCACTGTATAGAGTCATTGAAACCAGCGATAGAGTCACGAATATATCGGGAAAAAATGAACCACTCAACGTTAGATTCAAATACAGCTCGACTCGAAATCCAGTGTAACATTGAAAAGGAGGAAAAAAAAACAAGTGCATGTGAAGGCGTGGTGGAGCGTGACGGAATCGTTAAATCATAATCAGAGGTTGGTCCTGCAACAGGGGACGATTTGGTTGCGCGAAACCCGTTACCAACGACATAGAAATTATTAATTGGATTTTACCTATGATTGTCCCCTACAGCAATTACATTCAATGTCTCGCAGACTTTTAGACTATTTTCCAGTAATTAATGGAATATGAATATAAATATTATGTGCTAGAAATTTTAACAATTAATTTATCAATATATTTGGATTGCTGAATTAAAAAAGAATAATGATAAAAGAGTGGAAATTTGGTAATGCGAAAGCAAAAGATTAAGCACCTCTGGAACAAGACTGAATGCACTCAAGTCCTCGGGGATCGAGGGGTCCGGGTGCCCCGTGAACACGGGCGTAGTTAGGTCCCCCTAAAAATCCAGGCACGTTTGTCTGTCTACTCCCTCTTCGACGCCAAATCCTTTTTGCAATTAGCAAAACCGGACGAACGGGTTCTCCGGGCTGGAGCATTCCGCAAATTCTGGGGGCCTTCGGGCGCGCGAAATCGAGCAAATCGATACGCTGGGGATGTTTAGCCCGCGAGAGATGAGTAACCGGAGAACAAAGAGAGCTATACGATTTTATGGGATTGAAAAGAGAGTAAATAAGAGTGACTAGAAAATCCCTCTTTTCTAATTCGGTACTTAAAAATTCAATACTATTCATATTGGCGTTAATAGGAGAAAAAAATTAATAAAAAGTAAAAGATAATGGAAAGGACAAAAAGGAATAGCCAACTCAACCCACCTGAAAATCACTGTTTAAAGATTATTAGCCGTTTTCCATAACTTCGATTTCTCACAGTTTTGAGGTTATAGTTCAGTCTCCGTACAAGATGATAGACCCGAGTGGAAATTCCTTCAGGCCCACCTAAAACACGGTCAGAACTTGATCAGGTTTTTGTAAGGTTCGACTGATCCGGTGATTCCTGATAAGAACCTGACCAAGTTCTGATCCAGCAGATCGAATGCGAAAAACTACTATATTTATTTATTAGTGTTATTGTTATTATCATTATTATTATTCATTAATGAAATAAATAAAAATTTAATTGAACATATTTTATCTCTGAGAATACACACGCACATCCGCGAGATCAGGAATAATCGTAAATTCAACGAATATCCCGATACAAATCATGTAAGCAATGTACAGTTTACTAAATAGTAATAGCGCGATAGCGTAGTGGTTAGGGCATAGTATTAGCAATCATAGGGTTTCCGGTTCGATCCCCAGCATCGGTAAAAAAAATAATAAGCTTTTTCAGAGGTAATAACAGTAGAGATTCATTAAGAGAAGTGGCCTACAGTGAAAGAATTGAATTATCTTTTGTTTTGGATTCATTATCATTGATAATTGTTATTGATACTGACAGACAGGTCATCCGGTTTTCATACAGTTGACTTGATCAAGTTCGGATCCATTCGTCCTGATCAAATCCGGATTGGTCAGAGGCGTAACATGGCTGATCAGTGGTCAGGTCTAACCTGATCCAAACTTGATCAAAACCTGACCGAAATTTCCATTCGGGGAGGGACTGTAGGGGAATAAAATTCCTAGAATTACGTATTCCACACTTTACTCGCGCTCGGAGAGGGAAATAATTTGATTTCATATTCTTCGTATAAGATACTAAATGATTTCCATTTTTTCTCATTATTTCAGTATAATTTTTATTGTGAACCGCAAAAGTTGGAATATAATATATTGTTCCTTTTTAAAATCACAATTTAGACACTTGGAATAAATTAATTTATGAATAGAGGCCTGAGGGGCATAATTGAGACTTTCATGACAATTTTAATTTTTTTTTTTTAATTGGGATGGGTAGTAGGGGAAAAATCATATATATGAATCAACGAGGGTTAAACAACAAACTTCATAAAATTTATTTAAAAAATCTAATCTGACGTCTAAAAATAAAGAAAGTTTAATTTTTCCACACGTAGATTTTGTACATGCTTCATTACAAAAATGAGGGTTAAACAACTGTGAGGATTAAATAAGGCAGGAGTTGAAAGTAATCATAGGGATCAAAGGAGAGACACCAGCGGGGTTATTAAAGGGGTCAAATGAGTGAAACGCGTATAATGACCCTTGTTATTCAGCAGAGTTGAGATCGAAAGGGTCAAATCAGAGACCCAATTGAGGGTCACGTCTTGCAAGGGTTAAATGTCGCAAGGATCTCCAACGTTTCAAAACTCACGCCTCGTGTTGAATGCCCCTCAACCATACGGGTCAACCGGGAGAGGCAGGCAGGACAATAACTAGGGACAAACGCAGGGGCAGGGACGGACTTCACTCTGAATGGTATGGAATACTTCATATCCATGAATACTCAATAATTCATATTTCATCCTCAGAAAATAACGTGGCAATTTCGTGATTTCGTTGATTCTTCCCGCTGCTCAAACTCAACTCGGAAAATGACGTGAGTGGACGATTAATATGGAGGTAGCAAAGTTAGGCGAGAAAAATACTAGTAATCTACCAAGTTTTTGAGACGTAAAAGAATAGTATATTACGTTGCAAGGGCGGTAACTCAGCGATTACACTTGAGCGCGCGAAGCGCGCGACAGTGTAATTTGCTGAGTTACCGGCCGAGCAGCGTATACTATTTTTGCTTGCAAGTGCGTGATTGTAGGTTAGGTATGCGTACCAATACCCATTGCTCGTTAATCTTGGAGCTATTGTCATCACATTAATTGTATTATTGACAGATTTTGATAATGTCTCTGTTGACACGGGAACAATTTAATGCATTTGTCGAACGTGCTCCTGACAATGATTATCTAGCAGTCAAGGTAATTATCATCTTATATACTATTCTTGGCAATGTCCACTTTTATAATTTTTTTAGTTTAAGGCTATTTCTCTGGTAGGCCAAGAATTATGTTAAAAGTACATAAAAATATATAGGTTGCACAAATTCCATGCTGCATAAATTATTTCAAGTTCAAAAAGTTCTAAAAATCATCATTCATTCTCAATTCTTGTGGTTATCTGTTTTTTAGATCTGCTTCATGGTTGGTGCCTCAGGATGTTTGAGGAGAAAGGAATTGTGGAGACTTGAGAATCAAGATGTTACTGACAATGGACACCAGTTGATCTTGGAAATTCCACGTACTAAATGGAATTATCCCCGTAGATTCATCATCAGTGATGATTGGTATTTAAAGACAAAAGAATACATGATTCTTCGTCCAGCTAATAATCACCACGATTATTTCATGCTCAAGTATGCTAAAGGGAGATGTTCAAGAAGCAGGATGAGTTCTGAAGAAATTCGTATGACTCCAAAAGTAATTGCTGAGTACTTGGAGCTGGCAGAGCCTCAGAATTATCTAAGATTTAACATATCCAATTTCTGGGAATGATTTTATGTCAAATGTAAAACCCTATGTAAAATAACTTCACAGAATAAAAAAAAATTTGTATGAGAGATAAAAAATGACATATTTGTATCATTCTAGTGAATTAGGAAATACTCTATTCGGATATTTTCTCACATTTTCATTTTCTATCATTTTTGTCGATCGATATTCGTTGGAAAAACTTGGCCGAATTTTTACTGGACATTCAATTCGATGAGAAAAAGAAAATTTAAATTTATGAAGGGAANAATGCATTTGTCGAACGTGCTCCTGACAATGATTATCTAGCAGTCAAGGTGATTATCATCTTATATACTATTCTTGGCAATGTCCACTTTTATAATTTTTTTAGTTTAAGGCTATTTCTCTGGTAGGCCAAGAATTATGTTAAAAGTACATAAAAATATATAGGTTGCACAAATTCCATGCTGCATAAATTATTTCAAGTTCAAAAAGTTCTAAAAATCATCATTCATTCTCAATTCTTGTGGTTATCTGTTTTTTAGATCTGCTTCATGGTTGGTGCCTCAGGATGTTTGAGGAGAAAGGAATTGTGGAGACTTGAGAATCAAGATGTTACTGACAATGGACACCAGTTGATCTTGGAAATTCCACGTACTAAATGGAATTATCCCCGTAGATTCATCATCAGTGATGATTGGTATTTAAAGACAAAAGAATACATGATTCTTCGTCCAGCTAATAATCACCACGATTATTTCATGCTCAAGTATGCTAAAGGGAGATGTTCAAGAAGCAGGATGAGTTCTGAAGAAATTCGTATGACTCCAAAAGTAATTGCTGAGTACTTGGAGCTGGCAGAGCCTCAGAATTATCTAAGATTTAACATATCCAATTTCTGGGAATGATTTTATGTCAAATGTAAAACCCTATGTAAAATAACTTCACAGAATAAAAAAAAATTTGTATGAGAGATAAAAAATGACATATTTGTATCATTCTAGTGAATTAGGAAATACTCTATTCGGATATTTTCTCACATTTTCATTTTCTATCATTTTTGTCGATCGATATTCGTTGGAAAAACTTGGCCAAATTTTTACTGGACATTCAGATTTATCCGATGAGAAAAAGAAAATTTAAATTTATGAAGGGAAAGGTTTGCAGGGATTCCATTTAATTTTGTTACAGAGGGGATATTTTTTCAAAAAGATGAATTTTATTTTAAAATAATCTCAAAGTCATCTCCAAACGTTCTTAATAAGTATCGTGCCTTTCTTTTACTATTCTCCATATTATGAAAAAAAACTTCTTTCAGAATGTTCTTCAGAAATAACATTATTGTTCTCCTCTTTATGGTCATATTCAAAATGAGTTGTTTAGTTTCTCACTGATAATAAAATATAAATACCATTTTCCATGACATTCTAGTAGCCTTATAACTTCATTTTGTGTCATAACACGTTATATATATATATAACACCACATAACTGTTGACATAGTTTTAGCTTTGGTAAATCCATTCCCTTAAATATTATTTAACATTATAATATTAAAATTTTAAGGATCTCATGTCTTAGTTTTTTACGATAATTGGCGTCAATGGAAAAACATACACATCATGTTTACTGAACTCTTATGAGTATAGTGACTATACATAAGCAATATTATTCAGTCTTCAAGATTACTCGTCTTTGATTTATTGATAAAAGTTGAATATTCTCTAGTCCAGTCTCTCTTTTACTTGAAGTAAATGTTGTTGTGGCAGTTTGTAAAATTAAAATTCACAGTTTTGGCTGATGGCATGCTCTGCAATACCTTCGTGACATTCCAATTTTCCTCGTTTTCGAAATTCATGTTCGGAGAGCCTGGTAGTGGTGATTTCCCCCTGGGATTTTCCTCATGTTCAACATTGATGTTGGAAGACTTTGATGTTGATGATTCTTTATTGGAGTTTGCTGTGTCCTCAATGTCGATGTGTGGAGTATTTGTGTTTGTCGATGTAGATGGCTGAAGATTAAATTTTTCAATCAATTCCGTCGCGCATGTGAATCCCACTGACTTTTTTGTGGCGTTAGCTGAATGTGGCGGTTTTGAAGTCTGCTTCTGACCTGATCTAACAAATGACTTCAAGATTGTCTTGCAACGATTATTCTTGTTCACATCTGAGTCCTCCGCGTATCCTTTGGCTGAATTGAAGGATTCCCATCCACCAAACGCCATGATCTCTATCACGCTCGCTCCAGTATTTGCAAACTGAGATGTCCCTGCACGACGGAAGCAATGACCAGTATATAGTTCTGGATTTGGTAGTTGTAAAAATCCAGCGATTGTTTTCGCGAAAGAAGCAATTTTGTTTCTGCTAATCGGTTGATTCGTACACTTTCCTTTTTGATAATTCAAGAAAACTTTAGGCACTGTTGCATGGTCAGGTGGTAACTTCAGGTATTTTTGAACAATATCATAATACTCTCCCAGAACAGAAAAAGATCTTGGTTTCTTGGTTTTGGTGTCGAGAAGATGAACCTTGAAAAAAGACTCGTTGGTTTCGTTGTCAACACAGTCATGCACGTGATCCAATTGTAATTTCCACATTTCAATTGCTCTGCAACCGCCACAGAGGCCAAAAATTAGAGCAACCTACAAAAAAAAGGGGGTTATGTATATAAGGTATAAAAAATAATTTATCATCAGTCTTTTCTACATTCATTTGATTGTTCACCTTCTCCACTAGATACACCTCATCTGGAGCTTCGCGAATAAATTTTGAAGTTTGATGCTCCCAAAGAACTGCAGTTTTTTTAGGCTCGTAACCTTTTTTCATTCTCTTTAAAAAATGAATAACCTCATTGTATTTGCCCAGATCAATCTTGTGGAACCTGTTGACGACACATTTAATACCAGAGTATGTAGCCCAGAGACTATTTGGAGCCCATGATTCTGATTTCTCACTAAAGTACGCCAATACCACCTCCTCAGAAAAAATATGTTCAGCTGAATTGTCCTGGAACTCATTTTCCTCGATCCACTTTCTGTATTTTTTGTATGCTCTTATGTACCTCAGGCGTGATTTCGCTGGCAGTGCTTTATCCCTTGCGTTTTCAATTGCTCTGAGAACATTCTGTGGGAGTGGTGGAAGATCACTGGATGACTCTTCGTCATTTTCCATCTGATTTGGTGTTTGATCGTCCTCAATTAATTCTTCATCAATTTCATCGTCATCATCACAATTCATTTCTCCACATCCATCGCCCTCCATAAACACAGATTCAAACATAAGATTAGTTTTCATCGTCTCCCCATGGATCGTAATCTCAGTAGTATTCATTTTTTATTGAAAAATCAACTGATCGAGATTTCCACAATGTTGTTTTCGCGAGGGACTGTAATCGAGGTTATGACGATTGAGATGTATATTCCGGTGATTTTTGCTCACTGGAGTGTATTCGGCGTGATTACACTCGCCGTTGACATTTTAGTATAGTACGTCTCAGCGATGGTGGCGCCGCATGTTATCGCCGCGTTTACCATTCAAACAGTGACATGTAAACGCTGTGATTACACGCACGTGCAAGGAAAAAGTAATTTACCAAAGAAAATTCAGACCTTTTTCTAATAATGAGAAGGCTCTCCCGTTTGGCCTCGCGAGAGTCAAATGTTGCAACGATCATATCTAGTGAGAGTTAAACGTAGTGACCAGGGTCATACCTTGCGAGGGCCAAACTTTGCGCAGAGCATATCTTGCGAGGATACAAAGACGACGAGAGTAAAACGACAGAGGCAGACAAGATCATGGCAAGGGTCGGCCGGGGAGGGCCAGATGCTGATGATCAGAATCAAACTAGAAGAATACGCAGGACAATGATCAAGCGGAAGTCTTCTGATTATTTTGCTAGATTTATGATCATTCGACTTTTGTGATGATCCTGCATGCCTTTGTCTTTTGACCCTTGTGATCATGACCCTCGCCAGGTATGACTCTCGTGATTCGTGTGATCCTCCCTTTTCCTTCCCAACTATTTCATACTGATATGAGGCAGACCGCAGGTCGCCACTCTGGCCGAAGAGAGATAAACAAGGGAATCACAAAAATTGAACATGAGAGTCAAGCGAAAGAACTTTCTGAACATTCGACCTTTGTGATTGTTCAGCCTGCCTTTCCTAGTTGATCCTCACCCGAGGCACGACACTCGCGAAGCATGAGCCTTTTGATAACGTGTAACTGACGCGGGATATGACTCTTGCGCAGTATGATCCTGACGAGATAGGACGTTTAAAACACTTGACCCCCGTAAGGAATGACCTTCGTGAGTACTCATCGTTATGATAAGGGTTTTTTAAACCAGTGATATACCTTTCTTACCATCCAGAGATAAATTACCACTATTCTACTATGTACAGTATAAAAAACTATAATTTTCAATAAACGACTCAATCCTGATTATGATCCTGTGACGTTCTACTCTTGTAAGGTATCACCCTAACGACTTTAAAAAAAAAAAAATTCTAAGAGAATTAGAATTTAGAGAGAAAAATTTCCGCTTCACCCAGCCGGGAATCGAACCCGGGTCTCCCAGATACGCGCCGGGCACTCTTACCGACTAAGCTACCGGGAACCACAGAAATTCACTCTCAAATTCACCTCAAACACCGCCTAACCTCCTTTAGGCATTAAACCCTTTACAAAAAAATGACCCTTGCATTCGCTGTTTCGAATATGAAATTTCCGTTGGAATTATTTCCGACCAATTCTTGTCCAGACATATTTCTCTAATTTTGTCTCAATTCAACAAGAAATCATTAAATTCTTCTGTTATCTTATATCTTGTCACAGTCGATTTATCTTGTTTCTTTTCTCTCTTGCGGCAATACTACATTTGACCCTATTGATGTCACCCATCACTCCATTCATTTCTTTCATTTAGCCTTCGTGATCATTGATCATCCACTCGTCTCCCACGTTTGGCCATTGCGATCACTCCCTTCGTACTTCTCCTTTCACTCTTTTCATCTCTCCACTCGTATCTTTTGCGTTTGACCCTTTCAAGAACAATCAGAGACATGAAGTACCTGATATTCTACATGTATAGGTTCTGGTAATTTACATCGAGTATTTTACCTATCTACCGATTAATTGAAAAAATCGACGAGACATAGATAGTACAAGACGTGTGAAAAAAAATAGACATTTTACCCAATTTTATGCTCGACGCATTTAATTTTGTCGATAAACTGTAACTATTGCCGATTCGTTTTGAAATTCAATTGATGTGCAATTCAGTTCAAGGGCATAAATTCACATATTTCCTATAATTTCTACAATATCTCAACTCCACTCTTACTCAATTCTAGCCCCTTTGTCGAGTATCTTATCTCTCTATATTATAATAGTCCAAATCGACTTCTGGTGATGAAAACTTGGTACTCGAAAGTAAGGCTCCACAATTTACGGTCACGAGGGTCAGAATCAAGGTTATGAGGATCAGAATAAAGGTCACGAGGGTCAAAATAAGGGTCACGAGGGGCCAGAATAAGGATTAGGAGGGTCATATGGGAGTTGGCGAGCAGAGCGAGCACGCGGCGTAGTCTCCTAGCACAGAGAATAAGAAAAGAAAAACATTCAAGCGCCCAGGTAAGAATTACATAGCCTGACGATGAGAACAAGCCTGTCCCACGTACGAAATGCCAGTGTTGGAGAAACGGGCCAAGCCTGGCACAAGCCTGGGCTTGCCAAGTCTGGGCGCCCAGGCTTGGACCGAGGTTCGGCCATCCCTGGGAACCAGGGCTTGAGTCTCGGGAGAAGGGCGGGTAAGCGAGCCTTGGTTGACAGATCTGGCCAAGCCTTGACCGGACATTGGCATGCCGGAGCTCGATAACCAAGCCTCAGCCAGCGGTGGCCCGGAGCTTGGTCATTGGGCTCCAGCCGTTGGTGTAACTGTAATGGTTAAGTCGTAAGGGTGAGATGATGAGAATGAAATCATAGGGGTGGAATCATAAGGGTAAAATCTGAAGAGTAAAATTGTAAGGGTCAAATCGCAATAATGGAAAGGGGCGAAAAAATCATAAGGCTGACATTCTGAGGGTTGAATGGTAAAGGTGGAAACTTGAGGGTAAAATATTAAGGGTGTAATCGTAAAAAAATAGTGACATTGTAGGTGTTGAAGTCACATGTTACTCGCTAATTATTACGAAAAGAAGAAGAATCGTCATTCAACAGTAATCCTAATTGTTACAATTATTATTGTAATTACTAATAATAATTATTATTATTCATTATTGAATTAATTTACCGATTAAACTGTAGTTGAATCACTTAATATTTCTATCAACTGAATAATAAAACATTCAAGTCGAAAAAAACCGAGATGGAATTAATATGGAAGATTTGAAGTAGAGGTTTTACGAATTGCGTGGTAGACTAGTGGTTAGGGCGTCGGATTAGTAGTCGTGAGGTCGTGGGTTCGAGCCCACGTTAGGGGGTAATTTTTAAGTTAACAAAATCGGTCTTTCAGCGATGATTGCGTTAGGGTTTGGTAGGTAGGGCACAATCAATACTAAAAATCATCCTAAAAAATGTTAATTATTTTGTTTTTGTTATTATTGATAATTGCCATGAACAGTTTGGCAGCCAGTGCGGCACCAGTCGCATGCCGGCATTGATTTTTTTTCCTCGTTGAACCTATTACGAATGCTGAGGAGTAATATTGAATTACGTGTATTTCAATCACCCATATTATCATATTCATGTAATTAAGTAATGTTTAATTGAGCCTGGCCAACGACTGGCAATCAACGCTGGGCCGAGATGGGCGCCTAAACCTGGCCCGATGTTATCATTCCAGGTTTCAACCAAGTCTGGCGCGGTCCCGGTTGAGGAACGGGTCCCGAAGTTCGGCAGGCCGGCCACCGGGCTTGGGCCAAGCTCGGCCCATTCGTTTTTTCGTACGTGGGGTATGAGCCCAGGGTTGGCGAGGCTCAGTTATTCAGGCCTGGGATAGGCTTGGTTTCATCGTTCACTTGAGCTTCAAATGAGGATGATTAAAGGGGCCATTGGCGAGGCTCAATCCAGGCCTAGTCCAGGCTTTCAGTATTCAGGCTCAGTACGTCAAGGCTTATTCAGGGCTCAGCAAGGCCTCGAAAATTAAAGTTACTTTCGATTAATTTCCTCAATTTTTATATCAATACTCATTAGTTAATGGTGGTGAAAACATTATCATCATCTACAAACATAGCTAGAGCAGCCCTTTGTGCACGAGGCTACATAATTATTATTATCCTTATCTATAATTAATTAATCAATCGATTCTGAACTCATAAATCCATCGGACCTATCATTTATTCAAGTTCAGAAAGTTTAATTAGGATATCAACAAAATAACAAAATAACACTAACACAAGTTGAATTTTTATACCCGCAAAAAATGTATCATCCTAAGAAGTCGCAGGTAGCCCAGTGGATAGCGCGCTTGTCTACGGATCAGAAGAGCCCCGGATCGAACCCCAGCAGAGGAGCAAATTTTTAAATGTTTGATTTCATTGTATTTCAATTTCCAGGTGCGCGGTAATAATCCAGGACGAATAATTAATAGGAACTAATGATGATAATAATTTTTTTCCCATCCATTGTTAATTAACCGATAATCACAATCACCAACAACGCTTAGCAACAGTGATGTACGGTCCGACCGCACTCTCTTTCATAGGTTACTCTAAATTCATAAAAAGGGTTATGAAGCAATAAGAAATTGTTTATACAAATATATGTAAACAATACTCCCATTTATTTAGCCGAAGATCGATTGAGCCTTTAAAATGTGGTAATTCAAGGCTTGAATCAAGCCTTGGCACCGAGCCTCCTTCAAGCCTTGCGGACTAAGCCTGAAACGAGGTTATCATTTTAGGGCTGAAGGAAGATTGATCCAAGGCTGAGCCCCAGCCCTGAGTGAGCATTTCCGAGCCTTGGTCCAGGGCTTGATGAGCCCTGTTTCTATCGTCAATTCTTACCTGGAAGTCAGAAAGTGAGGGTATTACTCGGCCCGGATTCCGGCCCAGTATCTTGTACGGAGACTCAATTGTATCTCGTCATTATTTTTAGGCTGCACGTCAGAGCTCAGAATCGGACCTCACAGCCCTGAAGATAGTACAAACTGCAATGTTTGGGAAACGTCAGCGCAATAATGCTGAAACCAAATGCGGCATCCAAAGATACGATCGGACGGTTTTTATTCTAGAAAAAAAGTCGTTTTTTCCGGCTGATAAAAAAACGTGTAAAATTTACTTTCTGACGATTCTCAGAGAATTTCATTGTTGGAAAAAAAATTTAATTCCACAGACAGTTGAGTAGTATTTTTTAGAAATGCGACATTGAATGCGATTTTAGGGAGCAAAAATAATGGAATTGAAAATTTCACAAAAAATTCAATGGAATTCAAAATTGTTGAAAAGCAGAAAGACGAGAATCCCCCAGCTTTTACTTGAATTTTCAATCTAGATATGAATATTCAGTATCAAATTACGCTAAATTCTAAATCAGTTGAAAATTCAACAATATATTCATCTGAATTATCCTAATTCCTATTAATTTTCACGGAATAATTGAACTTAGTTTTAGTTTCCAGTGATTTCTTCACGAAATTTTGAACTTAATAAGTATCAAATTTATTGACATTTCAATGAAAATGACACTTGAAAAAAAATGCCACAAAAGTGTACTATTGTGGTTTCGCGATAGTATTTTTGGAGGATTTCAATGAATAAGTTTTCTTCTACTTGGGCTTTTATGTCATTCATCTTCGAATTTGATAATTCGAGAAATTGGAAAAAAAATAGGAGCCAATATAAAGTGAGTATATTATGTAAAACATCTTGCAACGAATGTGAATTACAAAAAGCCCTTGTTGAAGACGTGGGTTGTCGGACTGATAATGAGTGACATGAAAAAATATACTTAATTCAATCACCAGGAAAATATCTAGAGTATTCAGGAAAATTTCACACGGCTTGCACACATATATTCGTTGCATTTTGCGTATTGTAATCTTCAATAATAAATCTGAATTGGTGCACAAAAATTTTAATCAGAATGAAAAAAATTACTCTCTCCATCAGTGAAAGAAAAAGAACGCTTAGAATATTTATAATGCAGAATGAAAACCCTCGAATCCTTGAAAACGTTTCCACCGACAATTGATTTAATTTGAAATCCATTGGGCCAACGTTTACAGATTAATTAAAGGGACTAACATCTGATTGTCGGATCAAGCAGGAGGGGACACACGCTAAAGATAAAGAGGTAGGTTAATTAGTCGGCCGCGCGGGGGGTCGTGCGCCTTCTTCTATCTGCTCGCCAAGGAGTACGAGGATAAAGAAAGGAAATATCGTGATCCGCGTATCGTCCGTGAGTTGTCGGACGCCAAGCGGCTTAAAGCATCTATTCTCCCTGGGCCCGCACAGTAATGTAATTCGAGAGTAAAACCGATATTCGAAACCAAAATATGGGAATTGTCGTATCGAGATTAATAATACCCGATGATATCATGTTGATCAAGTGCACATACTCGATTTCCTCGATAATTATCGTTATATTATTTTGTCGATCATATTATTGAGTGTACAAATTGAATTTCAGTAGAATGGATCACGAGACTTCGCGGAAGGCTCGTGACCTCGGAAAGACGTTCAAGGGTCCACGAGTCTAAACATATACACATAACACGAGACCAGCTGAGTGTTCAAAATACGATCGTTGTAAATATATTGCCGAAGACTGTTTTGTGGGGAGGGGGAGAAAAAAGAAATATATGAAAGTAAAATAATAAGAGGAGAGCGAGGGCTCGAGGCGAGACAGGGTTAATTGCATCGGAGATTTCAGGTCGTACAAGGGAGTTGAGCTCAAAAATCGTGGTGAAGACTCGTGAATCTAGCGTGCGCAGTGGTCTCTCTCTCGGAGAGGTAGGAGAGTCGAAGACGAAGGGAACGGCACGAAAACCCAACGATGTGTGGCGCATGCGCCGCACATGTAGTTGCTATTTTATCTGTTTTTTTATTTTCTTCTTTAAACGAAGAATTTGTTATAACGGATCTTGTTCGGGAAATTAGTTGACGGTTCGAATTAATAGGAAATTAATGTGTGGTCGTTCAGCTGTGAAGATTGATGATTATTTTGAGAAATTTTAAATGATGAATTGTTGAGTCAGTTGGAGATAAATTCATCAACTCAAGTAAATATTCTTGTTACTATAAGTCGTGGAATTTTATTGAGAATGAAACGTAAAATTACTCATAAAATTTATTTGTTTCTAATGAAACTGCAGTACATTTCCTGAAGCAGCATTCCATCACGTGATATTTCAATGGTGTTCCCATAAAAAGAACCCAAGATTTATCACCATCTACAATTTCAGCTCAACTATCCTAATGTAAATACGCTGATGAACGCTAAAAGTTGAAAGTCTCAGCGGCGGCAAATTGGAGTAGTATTTGGCGGGATGTGAGCCCTTTTAGCGTGCCTGATTGCAGTAATCCGAGTGGCTGCACTGTTAATTGCAGCACTTCTGACTTTCCAGAAGCTGCAATGCCACTTCCACTAGGTCGATTACGTAATCGTCAGTTCCTCCATCAAAACAAATACCCATGACATTACCATGGACACCCTAATGGTCGTATTCCCGCAACACTTGAAAACCCTCCATTATAATAACAAAATTCTTCAACGAGTGCTAGGAGAAATCTACTTTTCTCTTACTTTTGTTCACGACTGTACTACACTATTACAGTATGATACCTTCGCTTGTCACGTCCACGAGAAAGAAGCCAATTGCGAAAGTGTGCTGTTGCAAAATGCACCAACGCGCACCGAGACTAGGCCTAGGTTGTACGTTACATATATGTATACTTCACTTCGCCCCACAGTGCATGTTTTCCTGCACCGAGGCCACGATCACGTCCGCAATTGCATTGACGCTAATGCAATAATCAGGAGTACTTCATAACTTGTACTTTCAGTTTAACAATAATTACGTCAGGATGAATGCATTGATAAAATTGAGAAATCATTTCAATACTTTGAACAGTATAATACAAGATTTAATAGTCGAAATCAATTTGCTGGCTATATACTATATAGCAGTGAAGAAATTTCCTCTCATGATCATTTGCGTTGGAAATGTTGTTTTTCTTTATCGATCTTATGCCGATGGAAATGGTGTGTTTCACTCTATACCCTAGGTGTTGCAAAATAGTCGTCTAATGGGATCGACTCGCCGTTAGTTCAGCCGAGCGAGTGAATAGTTTTCTTATTACCTGTACGAGAATAGAAATACCCGCAAACCATGACTCTCCCTATGATCTTACCGCGCATTGCCTACGCATTTAGTATTATATTTGTGCTTGCACTTGGAATAAGGATATTATCAATGCAAAATATACCCACGAGAAATCATAAAATTTAAGGAGACTGAGTCATTTGAGTCTAAAAACACTTTCACTTGATAATGACTGATTGCTAGTTTTTTTTTTTGGTTGGAGATCAAGTCGAGTTGAAGCATTGCAATTAGTGAGAAAAAAAAATCCTCCAGGTGGTTTTGAACGAGTTTCCTACATGTGTTTGGCACGAGCGGTGATTTACCGTGTTTTAATAAGCATGCCATATGCGAATGAGAAAAACTTGTTGCACAAATCCAGATATACTTGGTTTTGAGTTTAGATCGGCTAAACCAGTTGTAGTGCAATGAAGATTATGTACCTATATAGAGGATGGATTTGTCGGATAGGTAGGTCCAAACGTAAATGTACGGAGAGGTATTGATCCAACCGGTACGGCTGTGCACAAGAGGGAGAGAGACTGAAAGGGCCCATTGCATTCGAGCTGACGTTTTGCGGTGTCGGGCCACACCGGAAATTGACAAACCGCCTGTAGGCCTGTTCCCTTCGCGCCTCCCCCCCCCCCTCTCCTCTCTGCCCGCAACTTTTCCCCATTTTCCAGTTTCTCCCTCGATCCTCTCGAATGAAATTTCTCATTGGGGGAAAAAAATTATTATCACTAAAATGACGTAAAAAAATGGCAAGTGGTAATTTGCCAGAGATTAAGCGGAAAATTTCTTCACATTGTGACGGAATCTTAATGTTATCCGTTTGTCATCATCTCCACGTTCAGACATTATCAAAATTCCAAAGTCTGTAACCTCATACTGGCATCGTATACCACAACTGGTGACTCAAATATAAGTGCTTACTGCCACAACACTCACTCTTCTTTACTTCTCCCCCACTATATGCTGAAAAGATGCAGTAGTTGAATTTATCTCTGGAGTTGAGTGCCTTGGGCTTTCTAAAACACTGCTTACGACATCGCTGTGGAGGCTCGCGGTCGACCAAATAATCCAACGGCAAAGTGCGCATGGGAAAAACTTCCTCCAACGTTTTTCCCTTCTAATACAACTCTACATAGCGCCTAGACGTGCGCTCTTTGGTGGATGTTTAGTCGACCAACGCCTACATCAACGCTCCCATAAACAACACCGATCACTGGCTGATCAATTTTTCCTCATGCTGCGTTAATTAATAATTAATTTTTTATGTGATTCAAGCAGATACTAAGCGGCCAGTTTATTACAACCGCACGTTAGTTGCATGATGCACATCAGACGCAAAATAAATAATCGGTTAATCATAAGAGCAATCGAAAGTGTGTGAAACCGGTGAAACCGGCAACCTTTACCTTCTACCGTGGACCGGGCCACTTCTCCTCTCCCCCACCCCCCTCGCTCGAGTTCACCAATCGTTTCATTCACGAATTTCACATTCACGGCCACGGCCACGCGACGATACTTTAGGTTGCTGCGTTCGCATATTACGTATAAACTACAGTGTATAACTACTGCACGCGCGGACCACACCTGCTAGTAGATCAACAGAGCAAAAAAATTATGTGGGAATTGCAGATAAAAAAAACGAGAATCCAATATTCATAAATATGGAGAATTCAATTGGAGAATTTAATGTGGACAAATTATGGAGAATATCGATGCATTAATCATCCAGGCAAACATGCATTTTTTTCTAAATTTGTCACTAAGCAAGGAGTGAATAACTTTTCACTGAATGCTAAAAAGACCATTCAATGCATTTGACAACTAGAAAATGAACCTCGCTCACTCATGATTACCGAGGTGACACCATAACGCATATTACATAAGTTCATCGTGACAAAAAAAAAGTTAAACGATGTGATATCTTCGGTTGAAATACCGCAAGATTTCCAGTAAAGCTTTACTCACACCCGAGAAAAGCCTGATTCAAACAGCAGAATAAATGCTCATTTCTCACCCTTTTACAAAAGGAAAAAAAAACATTTATCAGTAATGGAATTGCCTAATGAAACAGAGAGGAAAACGGGAATTCATCGAATATGCCGTTTCCACGGTTTCCGACGCCCTCAAAAACTCGAACATTGGCTCCTCTGGCACACGGTTCGTTTTGTGCGAGTATCGAACTCTGCCTCTATCCCATCTCTCTGTTGGATCCCAACAACTCCCTCATTTTGTCCTTCTCCGTCACTTCTTCGGGTTGTACAAGGGACACGAGTGCGAGGGACGGCAGTGAGTGCAAGCATCGAGGCGCAAGCGTATTTGTGTATGTAGGTGCACAAGCGACAAGCCTACTGCACGCATTCGTGTACCATCCGTCGTTCAACTACGCGGTGCAACGACCCCGATGGTGCTTTAGTTGGGCTGCTTTTATTCTCTTCATTTTTCCGAGATTCTGAGAGTCTATTCTCCGCCAAATTATCAAAAACCATACCACTGGAGCGAAAGAGATTGAAAGACTTCACCGGAAGAATGAAGATATAATGAAATGGAGTTTGTTTTGATGCATGACGTATGCTGACGTCATAAATTCATGATAAAACCTTGTCTCGACTGTAGATGAACTGTGGATTTGGTGGATGAATTGTGGTGAATGAAAAAACAATGAAAAATATGGCAATGTTATTCGACTCACCTGTCGGAGCTCTCGGAGCTGTCGTATCGATCGGCGCACCGCTTCTTGCCGCAGGGTCCAACGAGGGTGTCTTCAGCGGTCCTGATCTGTCCCTTGTAGGGGCTACCTAGCCTGGCAACAAGCTCACTCCCAGTAGCATCGGTAGTGTGCTGCTTGTGCTGTTTTATTTCCTTCATTGTTTCTGGTATAGCAGAAACAGCAACAGCCGCAGCAGCAGCATCAACAACAGTCGCATTCGCGTCTATATCAAGGATATTACGATGCACATCACTGACACATTCATCACCATCACTCTTATTACCAAATTCAACCAATACCACAACCCCCTCGGCTCTATTATCCGGCATTTTTGTCGTACACCTCTCAACCATCAATTTTCTATCACAATCACCATTAGCCAATAATTTTTCATCACCAGTTACCATTTTCGATTGAATTTTGTTAGCCTTAACGTTCACTGGTTTTCCATTCAACAGATAAACGTTCACCAGATCATTGTTATCCCCATACTGCTTGCAATAATCAACATCACACTCATCACTCATCACAACTCCATTGCACCTTATTACATTCTCAATACTATTATCACGACAATTGTCACTGGCACTAGTTTCACTTTTATCATTGCAGCACGATGTGTCAAGGACAAAAGCCTGATGTGATTGGCGATGATGCACGACAAGTGCCGTCAACGGAGACTGATGCTCCACTACGCGCTTTTTGTGTCGTTCACGCGGCACGCGACTCTCGTCGCACAGGTCGGTGGCCGCGACTTCCTCCGCGGGAGACCGCCAGTCTGCCATTTTGATGAGGCCCTATATATTCGCAATTCACTATTTATCTACCCTTATTGTTTCGTTTAATCAATCGTTAATGACAACACACCACCTTATTGATAAATTTTCATTCAAATCAATATTTAGTCTGTATTAACTTATTATTCGTCACGACACAGCAGCACTGTGGAGTGAGCACACCGGGGGCCGTGCCACTAGCACACTCGTTGTGTTTCCTTGCAACGACGCGCTACGTGCCCCTCTGTCGTATCTCCTCCTTCTTTACTATTACTTTTTTTTTCCACACCCCCCACCGACCACGTCACTGTAATTCTCTCTCTGTTACTAGCACACCATGTCCACTCACCACTTCCTTCGCTCACTTGTCGTTCGCTCTCACTCGCTCTCACACTCTCGCTCGTGTTCACAAGTGGAGACACGGGCAAGGCTGCTCCCACCACGAAAGCCTGCGCGCGACTCCGAAGCTGCGCCACTGCCGCGTTCCAGGTGAGCCGAGGGTGGCCGAAGCTTCGCGGAAATTGACGAATATTCACGATTATTGTGTGACGCCGGTGTGTCAACGCGGGGGTCAGAATGTCTCGGATTTTCATTGGACGCTGAGAATTCCGAGCAGCCAATGATCGTCAAGCACCACTGGAATTCGTCAATTACTGATGGATATTTTTGTAGGGAGGCCAGGGAGGCTAAGCCTGCGCACAGCTTCATGAAAACAGACACGACGATTACCAACGCCTCTGAAGGAATTGTGAGGAATATAGAAATTGTAGATCTCCATTTTGGGAACAGTCGGTCACTCAGGTTTTAATACAGCTACATCCTTACTTGTTGCTGATAAAGATGGAGAGTGTTTTTAAAAATAATTGGTGTCGAAGTTTACAGGTACCTTATGTACAACAGTACAAACGGGTGACCCCCACGACCACCACTTTACCATCATCAAATGCCGCAAACTTGACGAAACTAAAAATTCCTTAGCATCTAAAAAAACCGAAAATAAAAAATGTAAAGGGTGCGNGTTACTTCCAGTACTTAATTTGACGACTGTACACCTACAAACTCACACAGACAGCATTCCTCCACTACTGCCATTCAGTAAACCGACCGAAGCGCCACCAATAACTACCTCATGACCCCGACTAGGGTGACCCCCACGACCGCCACTTTACCATCATCAAATGCCGCAAACTTGACAAAACTAAAAATTCCCTAGCATCTAAAAAAAACAAAAATAAAAAATGTAAAGGGTGCAAGTATTTGATTGTAATCTTCTCCACAGCTGGTTACTATTATAACATTTATCATTACACGAGACTATTATATCGTATCTGAGATATCAGTGCTGAGTGATTTATTTGTAATGACTCTAGTTATAAAATCTTCAACTATTACTTGTATATCGTTTGTTGATATGCATATTAAAACGCACAAATGTGATGACCTAGGAAATTCCCAATGAGTGATGTATTATATCATTATTATAAGGAAAATTGCCTCTATTGTTCGTTATAAGGACTGTATTACTAAATTGTCCATGGAAAATTGAGTGAAGATGGAGAGAATGACTAATGTTTTTAGAATTTAATTGATTTTTGATGATGGATAATGTTTGTAGGAATTCATTTCCATATATTAGGATTGTTCCACACAATACTCATAACTCTACAATAATTGAATTCCGAATATTTATTAAATTCCAAACCTCATAACATCTTTACGCAAAATAGTGTATTCAATGAATGATCTGCATTGTTTTCTATCGATGGATACATATTCTCAAGTTTATATAAATCTGAACTAGGGATCATTGAAAATATTGAAAGGTTCGGCATCATAAACGGCGATAGAACTGATGACAATAATATTAAAAAATGTAGCATATCTATAGTCTAACACGCTTTCGGTTCAAGAATTATTTTGTGCGAGCAAATGGAGAAGAAAAAAAATTTCATAGCAACGATAATAGTTTACAATATTACACCTATGGAGAAATCAATGAAAACAGCCTATTGACGTGAATACACTTATTTAAGTGACTTTTGGAAAAAGATTATTTATATGGACAACCAATTTTGTTTTCGCGCAAGAATCAACGAAGACAAAATTTCGTTTTGTCCGAACTGATATTGATTTATCAGTTACCATCTGAGTAAATTACCGACTGTAGAGATATCATCAGCATAGTTCCGCTCGTCGTGCTTTTACCGTGCACTGGCGCGGTGGATTTGAATTATAGCGCGTTAAGGGGAGACTACTATGAAAGTTTCAAAAGTCGCGGGTTATGCCGCTGGGGAAATTTTTCAATAGAACAATATCTATTTTAAACAAGTTAAAAATTGCTCTTGTAGTACATATAGTATAGTTATTTTTGCTAATAAATTACCAATACTCTTCCAAATGGTTATTTTGTACATAATTTTCTTTTATCACGTTTAATTCATTGGGTATCTCATTTTATTAAATTAAATAAGTTTTTTTTAAACTTATTTTGTCCGCTTTTCAACTTGAATCAATGTTATCGTCGTCATTATTCTTCTTATCCCTTTCTTCTGTACAACTGATTCTTTTCTTACGGTTCTATCTCCCCCCTCAGCCCTTCGACACGTTATTAAAAAAATTGTATTTATACATACTTGAATGAATTTGAAACATCACATTGGAAGAAACCATCAGAAAGCTCACTTTCCGGGAAATTCATGAAAAATTCGAAATTTTCAACAATCATGAAAATCAAATCAGCCAATGTAGCTATTGTAATCATCTAGCAACTTCGAATTAATGGCTTTAAAACAAACATTTTAAACTATAATTGAATTCATTTTAAGCATAATATCCAAAGATATACCCGGAATCCTCATTAAAAAAAAAATTTGCAAATTTTCAAATCAATCCAAACAACGATTATGGCTATCGCCTTCATGTGCGAACTCGGTCAAAAGGACATCCAAACAAATTTTTTAAGCTATCATTCAATCAATTATGAACATTTTCGCTTTAGCTACTAAATTGTAATTAACACAGATTGATAGGGCTCAACAAAACCTATATTTGAGGAATAAAAAATTATTCCATCGATTCATTAGCGAATAATCCAAGACAATTTTGCTTACATATGTACGCACATATATACGTACGGACACGGTCAAAAAATTACATTTTCAGAGTTTTTGGATCATAATGGGTTGATATACCACGAAAAATCCAAATTTAAATTTGAACAATTACAATGCTTCCATTCGGCAGCAAATATCATCATTAAAAGGTTGTATAATTTTTAATTAACTTGATGCCAAAAAAATTTTTTTTTCTTTATTGCTTTTTTTCATACATGTAAAATATCAAGTAATTTTCATTTTGCAGAGCATTTGAAGACATTTTAAAATATTTTTCCAGATCTTTTTCAAAAGGATTTGATTTTCAAAATTTTTCAAAATGTGTTTACAATTTTTTGGAAGTGAGTGAGATAATTTTTTAAAGTACAATCGAAATTTCATTTAGTTTTCGCAGTATTCCCTTACATTCCAGTTTTGTTCATTACAATTCCGATAATAACTTGCTTCTCTGCCTCGTATTTATACATGTCGGGTTATTTATTGTAACAATTAAGGTGATAGAAATCTTAGTATTTGTTCTTACACATAGTTTACTTAGAGAGAATTTTATTGTTAATACTTGTACAGGGATAAAAAAAGGTTATAATTTATTTCTATTCTTATATTCTTCCCCCCATTTTTACTTCGCACAAAATCTCCTGATTCTCATACGAGCTGCAACATAAAATGAGAGCATTAATTACAGCAATTGCATTAATTACCGACTATTCATGTAGCATTTTTCACCTGGAGTAGTTTTAACTTTTTAAGCGCCTGCGGGGCAGACGAACAATAAACAATTAAATTTTTTGCACTAATTAAGCGTTTTTAGACATATGTAATCGATCTTCAATGCATGAAAAATCTCATTTCAATAGTCTGCGACTTTTAATACTCATAGTAGTCTTCCCTTAATTTATTGCACTCTCATACGTTAATGAGTTTTTCGGCAGATTAGGATTATTTCGGCGGTAACACCGATAGAGNTTTTTAAGCGCCTGCGGGGCAGACGAACAATAAACAATTAAATTTTTTGCACTAATTAAGCGTTTTTAGACATATGTAATCGATCTTCAATGCATGAAAAATCTCATTTCAATAGTCTGCGACTTTTAATACTCATAGTAGTCTCCCCTTAATTTATTGCACTCTCATACGTTAATGAGTTTTTGGGCAGATTAGGATTTTTTCGGCGGTAACACCGATAGAACCTATGGAGGGAAATCAAATGTTTAATTCTCGGAACCATTATAAAAGGAGGAGCAATTTGAAGCAATGCCCCCACTCTTCAAAAATGAAGTGTGTATCGTTCGACGTTGCTATTAGATTTATCTACCAGCCATTCGTACTGACTGCAAAACCCGCATTCGTTTCTGATACTCACGGAGGGTAATCCACACGGAGATTTATCCATGGGACCTATTAAAATACCTATTACAATAGGTGGATACATCGCTATCGCTTATTAGAGTAAAACGAAAAATTGACTCTGTTTGATTTTTTTTTCTTTCGCCGAAAATTATGTGACGAAGAATGAAGAATCCGTGTCGTTGTAATACACTGAGAAAAATATTCAGTAAAAAATTGCGGATCAATTCACGTAATTCGCAAGGAGGTATCGTTTTCCGGCAATTTTTATAGGAATGAAAGAGAATAAATCTGAAAAGTTCAGTGAATTCTCAAATTCATCACCGAACAAAGTACGAAATTGCCACGTAATTTTACCTGAAAAAGTAAAATCTTACAGAAAGTTCCCGACTTATTATGCCTCCAAAATAAAAAATTCGGCAGCAGGGAAGTTATTTTTACGTTCCGTTCCGCAACATTTGTCAATTGTTGGAGAAAAATTATGGAACGACTTGTTGTCCCCACACCGGTAAATCATCAGACGGGTGGTTAATTATTACGGAACAGATAGTAGAATTTACGTTCCAACTCACACTTTTATAGAATTTGACTTCGCTCGCAGATGACGTTTCGAAATGTTTCGGTTTTTTGCCGGTAATTTTTATTGTATTTTTCTCTCCAAGAATAAGCATCAGTGAGTTATTTTTAAAAATTATATATCTTGATAAATATCATTGTTATGAGAGAAGTGCAAGAGAAGTTTCTTTATTCAAAACAGGTATAAGTATTTGAAAAAAAATCCTGACTCGAAAAAATTAAATTTAAAATAAATTCATCTATAAACAAATTGAGAAGTGGCAAAGACAATGTTAAAAAAGTTGCAATGGTGAAACATTAAATGTAAAATTCTTTTATTTACCTTGTTCCATCCTCCTCTCTTAACAGCTTCCAAATGAATCCTTGTAATCCTTCAAGAATGATGATATTTGGATCTTGGCGAGGGGGATTCATTGTGACAGTGGTGTCTGGCTCCCTAAGAGTTCCCAACGGCTTCAGAATACTGGCCAATAGTGACTCTTACCAAAAAAGTAACCTCGGGTCTCGGCCCGAGTCAGCTCCCCCTCATTATCCAACCGACCTCACTCTTACTCGCGCAAGCGCTTCAGCCTTGAGTCATATTCCTCCGCGCACGCCTATTTCGACCGGCATTTTGGGTGGAGGGTGATAATGTATGCGAAGGGGTGAAATTATCGCCCTACAACGGGAGGGGATTGCAGAATCTATTCTAGCCACCTTCATCCCACTGTTTGCATGCATTGATTAAATTGTTTAAAAATGGTTGAATTTTGCAAGCAAAATTCCGAAGTGTGATTATACGAGGGGGCGGCAGGGGAAGGCATGTACGCGGAAGGTGAAAATTTTAATCCAACACGGGGAGGGGATTGCAGAATCTATTCTAGGCACCCTCATTCCACCATTTGCATGCGTTGATTAAATAATAACTGACGTAATTCCGCACGGGTAGACTTTCTCAGCGGCACAATCCAAGATATGACCACTTGGTCCTGGGTAAAAATTTTTTTCTCTCCCCCTAATTGAGATGAAGACATGAAACCAACGCGTGTCAATCGAGAATTCAATTCATTCAACGTAAGGCAGCGTTTTACTGTTCAGATTCTCCCATGCGCACCGTGCATGAAACGAGGCTTTACTGACTGAGTGACTCAAATATGAATGTTTTTTTTTTTCACCCGGGACCAAAGGCTCACATCTTCCATATTTTCCGGAGGAGAGTTGACCTCCACCAAAATCGAATTTTTTCGCGAAGCGAACGTGGATTCTGTATTTTCTAATGATTTCAAAGCCAATGAAACACTCGGAGGGGCCAGATATGCCCAAATGAATAAATTAAATTTTCAGCCGAGGCCGAGGGCTCAGATCTTGGTTTCTGCCGCTGGGAAAGTCGACTCTCGGCAAAATCGAATTTCTCCGCAGAGTGAACGTTGATTCTGCATCTACTAACGCCAGCTCTAAAAAGTTAGCCCCTGATTATTAAAAATTAATTATTTTGACCATGGGAATCCATTGATAGGCGAATGATAGACAATGATTGACTATAGAAATAATTTGATAGACTGAATTTTTTAAAAATGAATTTTCAAAAAATTGTCATTAAAGATAGCCCCTCTTTTTTTTTTAATTTTTGATAGAAACTTCTACTTGGGCTCATTTTACGCGGAATGATTTGATAGACATTGATATACACTGAATCAAAGTCTATCCATTCGATAAATTGGCGTAAAATAAGAAAAACCTAATCAACATCATAGAAGGCTTAGGAGGGGGTTCGGAGTGGAGGGGATGCATTCTCGTTGGTAGCCATTTTTAATGGCTCAGCTGATTGTGAGTTCTGGAGGGTCATAAGTAAATTAAAGTGGCTGGACATATTGTAAAATCTATTTTTTTAATAACATAAAAATAAGTAAGGAATATGCAAACGAAGATTTATAGAGTCGAACGTGTAACCCCGTGAGTTTCGTCTTACCCAAGTGACAGATCAAACATTGTAGTTTGAAAAATATGAAAAATTACACTTTGTAAACTTCTGATGTAAAATAAATCTATCATACATGTATCCATGTTTTCCAATTGTGCGGATGTATTTCCCGATCCTCTGATCAGAGCCTAGATAAATCGTGTCAGAAAATCGTTCATAGCGTAAAACATGAGACCTGTTTTCTTAGAGTAATGTGCTCCTTTTCTCATTGTCAAAATCTCGANCATAGCGTAAAACATGAGACCTGTTTTCTTAGAGTAATGTGCTCCTTTTCTCATTGTCAAAATCTCGAACAGTCCCGCTGTCACAGGGACAGAGTCGGAGGGGGATTTTTGTCCTCCTAGTACTCAATGTTTACTTTATGTTTTTCAGTTGATTTATTTGCCGACTAATTAATATTAATGGATGAAACAAAGACCGTTCAATGGAGAATTAAATTCCCCATCCATCAACCCCCGTTTCATGCCT
>NW_021680541.1:0-5310 GCF_001412515.2 Diachasma alloeum
TTTGGTTAGTGGAAGCAACGCTAGCGGTCCCTCAAAATATTTTACCAAAACTTTAATCCAAAAATGTGCATCATAGCCTGAGAGATTATGAAAAATTATGGGGATATCTTGTGAATTTTTGTAATTTATATTGCAACCAGCATGCGCCGCTCCACGATACCTGCCTGTGAAGTGACAATGGTCTCGATGTTTTATATCTGTTGAACTGAAAGGCTTCTCACATATATGACACACTCGAGCAGTTGCAAAGTCTCGCGATTTTTCGTCGGTAAATGGTTCCATTGGTACAACAGTCTTCAATATATCATTTACCATCTCTCCCGTCTTCTTTAATTCATTCATGAACCACATGATACAATCCGCGCCACGTTTGATTTTAAAGAGAGATANAT
The DNA here is from genome assembly GCF_001412515.2 of Diachasma alloeum. Classification (NCBI taxonomy): domain Eukaryota; kingdom Metazoa; phylum Arthropoda; class Insecta; order Hymenoptera; family Braconidae; genus Diachasma; species Diachasma alloeum. The sequence goes on from NW_021680541.1 coordinate 393, forward strand.
TGAACTGAAAGGCTTCTCACATATATGACACACGCGAGCAGTTGCAAAGTCTCGCGATTTTTCATCGGTAAGTGATTTTATTGGTACAACAGTCTTCAATATAACATTTACCATCTCTCCCGTCTTCTTTAATTCATTCATGAACCACATGATACAATCCGCGCCACGTTTGATTTTAAAGAGAGATAGGTTATTATTGAAGGAACACTGTAAGTAGAAAGCGACACTGTGAGGGATGTGTTTCTGGTACAATCTGTTATCATCATCATCATAATCATCAATCGGTTGTAAAATACACTCCAGATCAGCGTAAATAACGAATGGCACTGGTTCCTTGAATTTATGATTTCGAAATTTCAAGATTTTATTCTCCTCCAACGGTAGTATCATTTTACATTTGTTGATAACAAAGCAGTCTTGTTTGTGATCCTCATAACTTTTTTTCTCCCGAAAATGACACAAGCACCGATCACAGAGCCATGTACGGTAGTCGCGATTTGAAATTTGCGCACTAACAAGTCTTGAAAGATCACTAATCCACGCGAAGTGATAAACTGGCTGTACATTGACTGGCAAAAGCACACTCGTACAAAAAAGTAATAAATAAATTTTAGGTATTTCTAATTCCATTTTGCTGAGATAAAACGGTACTATCTCCGTCTCAGCGTTCACTCCACTTTCAAGACCATAAATATTGATTGATAAATCATTTCTCTTCTCAAATTTAAGAACATCACTTAAAGAGATGGGGAAATTAATACCCCTGTAATCAAGTCTCTTCAGGCTTTGGGGTAGAGTTGCACTTGCATAATGTGGGTATGATGAAGTAACACATCTGTTTCTCTTCGCTGGATGAAGAGCCGCAATAACTGACCACAAGAAACAGAATTTATCTGAATTTCTTATATTCACAACGGCTTTTTTACACTGTATATGAGACGGTAGCTCTGCGTAAGTCGATAAACCTGCAGCGAGTGGACTATAGCGATTGATATTAATCATTAAATTTAGCACTTCGATCAATTCCCACCCTGAATCACGTTCTTGGAAATCCTCGATTTTTATAAGCAGTGGTTCAATCACATTCTCATCAAACCATGCCCCCAGGTCTGTAGCTGGTAGAATAATTGCATTCTTCGTATTAAAATGTTTTATTTCGTTGGTAATGACCTCTTCCTTTTTTATTTGAAATTTACCAGCTAATATACTGTTCACTTTCATATTCCCATTAGTCTCGAGAACATTTTTCAAACGCACAATTGTTAACTCTTTGGCATCACTCAGAAAGGCAGCTGGATCCTTGTTTTGTAGATTAATCACAGTACTAGTGCGTATGCGACCTTGGAAAGCTAAGGGGCCATCCCTCCAGCGTACTCGATCTGTGAGTGTTTCTTCTCTGCTACCTGATGGCACCTGCACTCGACCTCCTCGACGTTGTCTATTCCTGAAACTCTCCTGGTATCCTTGGATTCGTGCGATTGTCGATAGAATTTGATTTTTCTCACCAACAGAGAGATTAGTTTTGGTGAGATTTTTTGTATAAAGTTGAATATAGCGGATACACCGATTAATCCATTTGTCTATGTGATTTTGGTGATGATGATCAGAAATTTACCTTGTGACGAATTTCGATGTTGGCAGGCAATCTCTCAGGAAACTTGAAATGGCTCATTGGACGAAAGTAGACGTGGCCGTGAGGACAAAACCATAATTTAGCTCGTACATCACCAATCGTGACGAAAGTGCCACCAACTTTGAAATGTCTGTTGATAACTCCTCTCAGCTTTTTCTTCAATGCCTTCTCAGACAGCTCCTCACCCCATTCTTTAGGCACGAAAATTTTCACCAGTTCATCATCATCGTCTGAGTCATCATCCGATCCTGTAGTGCACTTTGGAGCTGAGCCTGGTTGTGCAGTCCCAGGATCCTCTGGAATCACAACTGGTTCCACTCCCGGTGCAAGAGTCTCTGATGTTTCTCCAGATTCTGATTTCTCGAGTATCTCTGGGATGACAGGTGAGTCTTTTTCCACTGACTCAGAACTCTCTGGAATGATGGGTGAGTTNCCAGTGACGGATTTGAAGATCATCCCTACGAAGTTTGGCAACAAAGTGACAGTTGTGTTGAACGATGAGTGCATCGTTTACCTACCAAAGCGAGTGTCTGCCATCTTCATGCTGGATCTACCGAAACTGGAAATTTTTCGCATGGCTGCTGCCTCCACACGTCTGAAAATCACCTTTCTGGAAGGACCCTATAACCCATGCCTCTTTAGTTGGATCGACATCTAAAAATTTTTCGTAAATACTTACTGATATTTGTCAAACCGTTGAACCAATGTAATAATAATAATAACCTGAAAAGATGACGCTGGTGAAATAAATCAACAACAACTCAGAATTTGTGTTTTTTTCTTTTAAATATATTTAAGAAAAACATTTCTTTAAGAAAAAATATAATAAATTGAAGAAGATAAAAAATATATAAAATGTAAAAAAAATATAAAGAATATGAAAAAAATGATGAAAATATATAAAAATATAAANACTGGCTCTGGGCTCTCTGGAGAGCCTGAAACACCAGACATGATTGGACTTTCCTCTATTGGATCGTGAATCATAGGAACAGCTGAATCATCCTGCTCTGCTACCTCGGGAGGTACATCCAAACCTCCCTCTACTGACTCAAGGCTCTCAGGTGACTCGGGGATCGTGATAGCCACCTCAGCGGTATTCTGTGGATCCTCCGGAATGACCATTGGATCGTGCACTTCTTCCATATCAATTGTTGAGTCAGGCTCCATTGGTGACTCAGATGTGTCCGAAGCCGCTGTCCCACCACCACTTCCAGATGATTGTGGAACAAGTATTTCATTGAAAACTGAATCCCAAGTAGTTGTATCACCTGTCTCACTATTCACTTCAGACGAAGATGTTCCGGAAAGGTCTATCAGCCCAACTACCAACTCACCATCAGTGGAGCTCTCGTTGTCAGAGTCATCTGACTCTGCAGAGAGAATTGATTCGATGGTCTCGTTCTCCACATTTCTCTTAAATCTCTCGGTGAATTTTTTGAATGAATTGACGAACTGTAACGATTTCTAAAGTTGAAATTATTTCGTGATCAGATATCACACAAAAGAAGAGCACTATGCACCTTAGCTCGTTGAATCGGAATGTACCGAACAGTGGGTCTGGGGGGCTGCTTATAAAGCCACCAGATCTCATACGTCAGAGATCGCTTTTGGCATACCCCCACCACAACCGCCATTTTGTTTAACCGTCATTTTGTCCAACGGTCATCGTACCATGGACCAGTAGAAATGCTAACCAGACACACTATGGAATGTAATCATTCCACCATAACGGATATTGAATTAATATTATGAAAACGTGACTCTTTCATGTTGGGGTGTAGCTTGCGCCCTCTGAGATCATTCCACAAGGGTGCCGCCGATTGCATCATTATATTTCTAAGAAAGTCAACTGAAAAATTCTTCGCGGAAAAATCGACAACGGATTGCGCTCGCAAGAGAGGTATTCACCCTCTGTGATGTTGAAAACGTTTTTTTTTTCTTCCGTCTGACAGACTTCATCATTGCGAGTTAACCAGACAATAACGAAAATTATTAAATTAATATTGTAAAAACGTTACTGTCTCGAGACAACGCTTCATCTACCCCTCCAGCAGAAACGTGTGGAGAGGGCTAATTTCAACCGATCCGCCATGATGCTAAATGACAATGCATAAAGACATGAAGATAGAGGGGTGATCTCAGTCAGTTTCGCATCTGAACAACAGCACTATGGCGGTAGTTATTGATATTAAGGGTTTTAAAGATATTGGAAATCAGTTCATTGTGAAAGAATTCGCAATATCTGCATTGGAAGTTAATGAACATGGAAATTTTCTCCATGACTGGGCTCTGGTGGACCCACCTCGCAAATGGGATGATTTGCTACCTAAATATAAGGAAACAAATCAGTGGTTGTCACGTCATCATCACGGGCTGCACTGGGAAACTCCCAGCGATATTGAGTACCAGGGATTAAGTGATTTTGTCAATCGTATGGTGGAGTATGTCTCACACATCTACGTCCAAGGTGCTGGGAAGAAGAAGTGGGTGAATCGGATCCTCAAGAGAGATATACCACTTGACGATTTGAACGATCTTGGTTGTCCAGTTCTGAATTACCTGAAGGAGGAAAAAAAGTGTACATATCATCATAGCCTTTATGATGGAAGTCCTGTCCACTACTATTGTGCGGTGGATAATGTGGTGCACTTAAAAAAATGGTACGCTAGGTATGAAGCTGGGTCTCTAGAAAAATCTTTGAAAAAGTTTTGTGAAAATCAACATTTGAATTCGTTGACAAGCCAGGAAATTTCTTATCTCCCCAAACACTTCATTGCAACCGTTGCCAAGGACACTGTTGATGCAACTTGGGAGAAATTGCCAGAGATGATGAAGAGAGATCCAAGCATCGCTGGTTTACGCTATTGTCGCACGCATTGATCTTCGTTGGGTACAATACCACTCAGTCCAACGCCTCCACCAATAGCAGAGTGCCGTCTATGCCAGTATCGACGTTGATAATATATACAAAATCACTGCACCACGTTCGGTATACTTGGATTCTTTGAAACCCCATCCTCCCTCTCCTCATATGAGATCAGCTTGTATAAACTCTCGTAAACATCGTCAGTTCACCATTGAATTTCGATAGTACCACATCGTAATTATTATTCACTCAGTTTGAACAGAAGAAACAGGATTTTTACATTCATTTGAAAAAGTTATTTGTGAAAGTTATCAATTTACGTGTTCAATAGACAAAATGTCGCATCATATAGATTTTGAGATATGTGAGAAATCGTATACATCCTTTGAGGATGTTGCAACATGGAATATGGATGA
>NW_021680541.1:6574-58588 GCF_001412515.2 Diachasma alloeum
CTGAGGCAGCATTCGGATGCCGACCCCCCACCCCCCGTTGGCCATTCTCAGGTGGGTCGTTTTGGACGTTTTTTATCCAGAACCGGCCTTACTATACTACTAACAATCGATCGATTTATCGACTGCCCTGAATTGTGTCACTTGTATGTTTATATCATACAACGTGGCTGCCGCAAACTGTCAAACTCACCTCAAAATTTTATTAATTATGTTATCAATAATTTTTGCGTCAGGGAACATCCGAAACCATTTCAACCGCAGCCAACGAAAAAAACAAATTTTTTGACGTAAGTTTTATCCAATTCTGTCCATCCATTATCCCATGAGAGTGGCGCAAAGTTTACCCGCTTTTATATACCTATATATATATGCTCATGGGGCCTTAATAGCTAAAATTATGAGATTATCTCACATTTTTTATGTTAAGGATAGAAGAATCGCAATGCAATATAGTGAAAATGTAAGTGAACAAATAATATTAATATCTGAATGCAACATTTCTGATATGAATAAAAAGAAGCTGTGACTCAATTCCCAAATTATGTTTTAATTTTCAATTTGGTGCTGAAAACACGAAATGACAATACTCTAAGCACGGAATATTGACGAGATGAACAACAGATTAATTGAATTGCTGCTTGAACTAACTAAAATTAATAACAGGGGGGGCAACACTTTTACCAGAGTATCTACAAACATTGAATTCCAGAAAGTCACACTCTAAAGTGTATTCAAAAAGGAATTGAATCGGAATTATGATGAAAATCTTATTCAGTGAGCATAGGAATTAGAACATGAGCAAATCATTTACTGTATTATAAAAATTTACCAGCTGATAAATTGGGACATATGATTCCCATCGGTGGTATTGGTTTAGCAATGAGAACGATTATAAACCAATTGAAAAAAAGGAACATCGAATCTGTCAGGAAAAAGGGCATAATGAAGGGACATCGACACCCCGGCCGCAAGCGGCGCTAGTGGAATAAAAATATAAAAAATCCAAAAATTCATTTTTCATCGATAAATACCCTTTATTCGATCGGAGTAACATTTATTCTTACTTAAAGCATATTATTCATAAACTTACAAATATCGTAGAATTTTGTTTTCATTTTTTTTAAGATTATCTCATTTTTCCCATATAAATAGCAACAATTAATTAATGAAGAAAATTAACATGGAACAGTGTCTAAGAATTAATCAAAAAATTACGTGATGTGTTTGCATTTTGTTATTGGATCTCTATTCGCTCATTTTGAATTAAAAAAGAGTGAAAAGTCGAAGAAAAATATTGAAAATCATCTGACGATGAAAATTGAGAATAGACCACTAAATTGACATTTCAATTGCAATTAACGGTTCAATTAATGATTCATTTGTTTCTTCCTTTTAGATCTATTCAATATTCTCACTACACGGTGCTGATTAAAGTACATTATTTATTCATTAATTAATTCTCATAATTCTCATTGATTCTTCGTCTCAATAATTCATTTTATCTCGTTTTAAAATTGTCAGGATTTTCTTAAGCGTAAATAATTGTTTTTCTCTAATACTGTATGTACATTATCACTTCCTAAGTAATGGTAAAAATTATTTAATACTTTTTCATTTGCAGTTTTTGCAATTTTTGTTTCATTGAGAATTTTTTAGATTTAATTTTCTCTCTCTCGCTTTTGTTTATTGAAATTATTCTGTTTTTGTTTCTTCAATTTTTTGTTCTTGAAAATGATAATTAGTCGATTGGAAATGGAGACAAGATAATTAAATATGAATAAAAATAAATCATGATTAATTAGTTGTTGGATTTTTTGTTTCTGTCGCAATTCATCAGTTTTTTAATTTTGTTCATTTTAATACTAGTGACACCTTGTTGTATACTTTATTTATTATCCTCGAATGTCTTCAGCTTTGTCCATTATTTCAATTGGGGGATATTTTCATCGACTCTCAAGCGCTCGTTATTTACACCAGATATTCTTAATGATTTTTTTTTGTATTTTCACATTTAGGTCAGCGGAATCTTACAGAGTAAAACAAATATTTTTTTGGTTTACAGTCTTTCCTTTACCACACGACAATAGCGTATTGTGTTTATAATTATTTAGTCTGGGCACCATGTCGAATGATTTCATTCGTGGCAAATTAAATTGTCGTTTTGCTTCCGAATGGATACATTGTATTCGTCAAATCCAAAATTTCCAATTTTTTGTATTAGTGTAACCAATTTTTGCCTTAGGAGTAAGAATATGTTATTTTCATCACTTGTGCGTGAAGCAAAATTTTACGCACGCTCCGCGTATGCAAAATCTCATTTTCTACACATCGTGATGAAAAATAAGGTTCGACGCCGGTGGAAAGCGTATTCTTTGACTCTTGGGAGGCGACACTCGCATTCGGCGCGCACTAAACACGTCCCATGGATAAAAAATACGCACTTTTATCGAAATATACTATTTTCGACCATGTCTAGATGTATGTATGTATGCATCTGCGTGTGTGTATACATGCATCTGCGTGTGTGTAGGTGTGCATGTGACCGATCGTCTTTCGACGAGCGACTGAAAAAATAATTGTTTAAATGAATCCAATTCGTGATTTAAGATATTCTTCCCAATGCCATCTTGGCCGATTCGATCATGAGATTGATTGCATCATCAAATTTATTTTGAAAGCAATATTCAGGGAAAGATAAAAAAATTTAACGTTGGGGCAATATTGGCTGCCAACGTTGAGCCAATGTTGGGGTAACGTTGAATTCAATGAATCATTGATTTCAATTTAAAGTATATTTTCATGGAAATTCCATTTGGAAACAAATTGCTAATTTATTAGCAAAAATATATTGACTATGTTGTGATGAAAGCAATTTCCCACTTATTTTGACTCAGTGTGTGAATATCAAAGTTAGAGGGAGAATGACGTTTTTGGGACCTACGATAAAATATATCATTTTTTTTTGCAAGGCGTGTGAAAGAGTTCGATAGAAAAAATTGGAGTTTAATAAGTTTCTATGAGAAAATAACCATCTAGTCAACTTTTTTTTGTAAGTATTGGAAAATCAACTCTGGTAGAATTTGCATCTTGAGAAATTGAATCAATGCAATCAAGAGAAATGAAATAGTGTCATTTCAGTACCAATGAAATTTTTTTAAACAACGTTATAAATAAATCGACAAGAAAAAGATTGATCACCATCTATTGATGATTAACTCTTAAAGCAATGTAAGCATAACTTGAATTTGAAGATTAGAATCTGAAATAAATTCTAAATGAAAGTTAATATGAATAGAAACATTGTGGTTAAATTTGTGCTCAATCGGCAATCTAGTATTATTGATAATAATTAATCTAGAAGTGCAAAAATGAACTAGAGTCTTATGAGAAAATGAACTTTTCGAGGTTAGGTAAAAGATGAAAATATAGAGAACATCTCAAAAAATCAGAAAAAAATAAATAAAAATTCCGAAAGCGGGAAATTCCGAAAAAGTATGGGGATGGCAAGTTTTTTGACAAAATTGAAATCTTGCTTGAAAAAAGTTGCTACCTTGGACGAACTACTTGGATATTCTTAATGATTAGTAATCAATCTTCCTTTTTCCAAGTCAGCCTAAACGCCGAATGAAACCGAGAAAATGATGCTCAAACTATTCTTCTGATTTTATCTTCATCCTCTCTGACTCTCTCTTTCTCTCCCTCTTTCTCTCCTGACACGTGCTGCATTTATCACTAAATATAGCAATAAACAAATGTACAAACATCGTATACAGATGAAATTTCTTTCGCATAAATAATAGTAATAATAATAATAATAATAATAATAATAATAATAATAATAATAATAATAACAATATTCCTATAATAATAAAAATGCATAAACACAAGAAAGAAATTGAAAATAATGAAATCACAAATTGTTCCATAAAATTTCTAAAATACATCCTAAAATTGAAAAATGATAAATCAACTAATTAATAAATCAATAATCACTGATTAATAAATTGCATATATTAATCTCAATACTGAATATTCCCCTATTGAGCGATTTTTTTTTTCACCTAAAAAATCAATTCTATAAATTTCACATTCTTTTGGCATTAATAAATTCGACATTTGTCATCATCTCAAACTGATGACCTTAAAATTATCCTCACCCTTTCAATCATAATTGATATATCCACGTATTCATTCAATTATTTAAAATTACTCAATTTATATACAGACTATGGACAAAAATTCATTTAATCTAATTAATTTATCATTTTTTAATTTATTCTGGGAGGCGTTTAAATGATTACTATAATTAACAGTGAAGGATTAATTTTTCTCTATTCGATTTTCATTATCTTTTAATATTTAAAATTCTTTCAATAGCATTTGGAGGGGGGGGGGGCTCTAATTAATATCGAAATATCTTCAATAATAAATGACAACTTTTACAATTTTAATTGATTATTCTTCTGATGAATATTTATCCGTAGATCACCGATTATCAAGCGGGGTGGGGAGGGCCAAAGGATATACATGACTAAGCGTAATAGAATTTTTTTTTAGATTTTTACAGGTTTAGATCGTGAGAAATTGACGACTGAATTTCTCCTTTTCTGATTTTTTTCATGGTTAAGTCGCCATGACTATTTACAAATGGGGGATTTCCAAGATTATGTCGTCCTGGGGTTTAGTCACTTTTCGGGTATTTACAATTGATTTTTCGTCATCTTGAGGGTTTCGGTGGCGGTAGATTATGATCGATGATCGATTTTTTATTATTTTGGATTGAGTGAGATGTAGAAAATTGTTGAGATTTTTTTTCGAACATCTAGACAATTTGATGGAGAGGGCAATTGATATTTCGCGTAGGGAATTGGATTTTTGCATGAAAACAAATTTTTCCTAGGGCTATTTCCGAATTTTTCAATCATAATTTGATATTTTTTGAATAAATCATGCATATTTGTCATTAAAGAATACAATTGAAAATTGACTCTTTAGTGAAACGTATAATAAAATTTGATAGAAAAACCTAACGCTTTCTCTGAAAAATTCTATTGAATGCTCCCATTCCCAGAAGTGTCGGATGCTATTTTTCATCACAATACGTGTAAATCGGGGTTTCGCGTGCGTAAAATGTCACTTTACACACGGCGTGATAAAATAGACTATTGATTATGTACACTGTTTCATTTCGCTCATTCTTTATCGATTAATTGCGAAGAATTTTCCATGTGATGGAATATCCGCATGAGTTGTCTATGTGAGCATTTTTAGTGATGAATTGGCCAGTAACATCACAATACTGTGTTAGATCGAGGTGTTACCCAATTTAAATAATTTACCCATTGCAACAATAGGGATATACAATGCATTTCATGAATTCCTCATGGATTCATGAGGAGTGAATGTATTTTTTATTTTAAAAAAAACTATAAGACCTAATGGGTATCTTTATAGGGTTGCTTAGAAAAAACGGCAGGATTTTTCTATTAAATTTTTTCCACTTAAATTTACTTGACCGTTTAAAATTCTTTGAATAAAACCTCCAACTCCTCAGCCATTTACGGTTGTAAAAAACAATTTTACTAGTTATTTAAATTAATGAAATGACAAAAGATTAAAAAAACGTCCATTTCTGTCAACGCTTCGGATACAAAGTGTCCTTTATGAGGACAATAATTTGTTCTGCATAAACAAAAACACCAAATCAAAAGCAGTCCTATTGCAATAATGTTTCAACTAAATTGTAAAAATAATTGCACAACCTATGAAGAAACTCGTATTATATATACCTCATAAATCCATTTATTGTTCGTGGATATTATTAAATTTGTTAATGTGTGAAATCGTGAAAAAGGAGCAATAATTGATTAACCGATTGTTTTTCCAGAATTTTGTGCCTCATGCAGAGACCCAATTCCCACCCAGTGCCTCATCCCTCGTTTTTCAATCTCGAAAGTCAGAAAAATTTCAATCCTTAACAGTTTTCTATATCCCAAATTCTCAGTCATATGCATTTCGTCGATGATGATTATCACCATCATCGCGATTTAAATGACCTGCCTACTCTATCCACGTGACTGATGGTCTCAGATGGGCGTTGGCAGAACTGTAAAGTCCTGCAATGCAGTTTTCACAGTCTCATATGTTGGACGATTAGTTTCATCAGCGCAGTATCCATCAGGGGTACAAAGTGTTTGTAATTTTGTTAAATAGCTGTCGAAATTTTCGTGTCCCATTTTCTCCGGTGGACCGCCAGGGGCGCTAGGTATCCTCACGTGCTCCAGAAATGTTATCATGTTGTCACGAAGTGATTGATAGTAATCAGTCAGATGATTATTTCGCTGGGCAATCACCGTTGTTTCCTGGACAGAAGAAAAATAATGTCAATTTTTTTATGATTCCAATTTTTTGCAATCTCCTAATGATTTTTATCAACTGAGGGATGTTTTTATTGATTTTGGAGAGAGCTAGGGAAATTTTAGTTGAAAACACATTTTCTTTCTCGCAAGTTGATTCATCAATTTCAATTATGTTCATGTGATCAATTTTTTCTGGAGTGTCTCTTTCATTTTATTTTATTTGGATAATTTCCCTAACTATCTTATGGCACCCTCATCGCTTCCAACTTCCTTTTCACTCCATGATTAAATAAATGAATGAATAAATCTACAAGTTTCATCAATTTTTTTCTATTTTTCTCATTTAAACTCTTTAAAAATTCACTTTTCACAATGTTCAATTGACAATTTTCATAAAAAATGAAACGAAAAAAATTGTAAATAGGGGATTCCCCTGACCAGCAGTTGGTATCCGCCCCCGATAATACCTAAAATATCGAAAAAATTCTCCAAATTATTCGCAATCGATAAAAAATTGATGAAACAACCGCCAACCGGTCAAGTGAATACCAAACATATCATCCGACAACCCAAACAGTATAGTCCAATTGATGATAGACAAGAGCCTATTATTACCGGCGGAGTAAGCCACAGGACGTGGGTGAATCCTTCTTACCTTGTCCCCTTGCTTCAGATGATTCTCCATAGCTGTAACCTCTGAGCGCAGACGCATAACCTGCGACTCAACTCTCGCATTTTCTCTCTGTAATTCAGTGATTTCAGCTTCCAATGTATACAGATCCTCGCCCTGACCACCAGGTACAATGTTACCGCTTGTGCTTCCCTGACCCGCACCCAACGCACCACCCTGAGCCGGACCACCGGTGTCCACTCCTAAAGTACACAATCCCCTTTTTTTAAACCATCATTTTATGGGTAAAATACCCCATTTTGGCAATTTTGAAAATTTTCAGAATTTTTTTTCTTTCGCATGTGCGCGGAAAGTGCCATTTCGCGGACTCTGTTTGAGCCCTAAATTTGTATTTTACTGCCTAGGTTATAATATTTTTTCCCTTTCGTGATACCTGCATTGAAACTTTAATTTTTTTGATGAATTTAGCGGACAAAAATGGATTTTACTCATATGATTGCAGTCATCGACTTCACCTTAGACGGTCTGTTCAGGCCGTGGGAAGAATTTCCACGGAGCAGCATCCATACGGAGACGGATCCGTGTAACCAATCAGATCGTAAGATTTTCCCGCCAACTTTACTTGCCCGATTTTGATTGGTTGCACGTTTGCGGCTCCGTGAGCATCACACTTCATGAAGATTATCCCCTATAGTCATCAGAAAAGTTTCTTTTTTTAGTCTTAACGGAAATACTCATTCTTTCACATTGTTCCTACAGCACTGTTTTATTGACAAGATGATGAGATTCTTGTGTTTCGCATATGATGTGTCAGGTTTAAATTTTTTCACGTAATTTCTGTTAAAAAAACGTTCTAGCCCTCCTTTTGTTTGAAAAAAATGTATTGATATTATTAGATTCGATAAACCGCGACTATAATCCCACTTTGTTCGATTTGAACGGGGTTTTTGGGCCTCATAACATAAATTGTATTATCCCCAGGGCTATTTTTACTCGGTCAAACCTTAGATGTTTAAAAGTATACATTACATGGGAAACAAGATGCCATATGCTTTCTTTCAACTTTCCGAACCTCTATACAAGGGAAACAATCAAATAATTAACAATGCACAAATTTAAACATTCCGAGGCACACGGACTCGAACTCAAATGGGATATGATCCTACATTTCCAGTTTGCTGCATTCCATGTAATTTATACCTTAAAATATCTAAGGGTTGACAGGCTAAAAATAGCCCTGGGCATAATATAGAATATGAATACACCGGTCGAAATAATTTCTTTCATTTGCTCACAACGTAATATTTATCGCATGTCATTCATATAATATTCCCCGACTTATGTGATTATAATAAATGTATGATCACACTCGTCGAAAAATATTTTATAGGCCTAGGCGTGTAATCTACTATTTCTTTACAGGTATCACAAAAAAAGGTGTGCGTGAAAAAGTGTGACTTTATGACTTGTGACACAATAAACTATGCAGGCCATGAACTACTTTAAACGGCTATGGAAGAACATTTTGATGTTGCGGTCTTTGAAACGCGGCAGCGGTACCAAAGATTGGTTGTAAAGTGTCACTTTTCGTACAAGTGTGGAGAAATGGATACTTTCATCTGATGTTTGAGTCCTCAACGGTATTTCAATATCGGGGAGTCACTAAAATTATCCTAGCAGCAATAAAAAAACCTTAACATCATTCCGGCCGTAAGGTAACGATTTACGAACGCGTAGCTTACAGCCGTTATGACAAAAAATATTATTCGACACACGGAGAGAAATATTCAATAAAAATTACGTATCTTTTCCGTAATTCCGGAGTGAAATGTGGTTGTAGGAAATTTTACGGAACTATCACAGAATTTTTCCAGAGCGTTTCGTAATTTTTATCTGAATCTCTTGTGAAAAATTACGATACCGTCACTTAAATTTTCTGAGTTGATTCCGTAATCCGTGAGCGAATTATGAGTTCCGTAATTTTTACTGAACATTTCTCTCCGTGCATACGGCCTAAAAAGAATTTTCTAGCTCATATTGCCTTCGACTCGGGCTGCAAACTCATATTCGCCAGAAAAGTTTTCTTCTGCCTAAAGCCGAAACATACTATTTTTAACCCTGAACTCAGATATTACGGGCTAGCCCCCCCCCCCCTGCCGATGGAAAAAAATCAATGAGTTGAATGGCCAATAAATACGAGTTCGGGACCTGCACAAATCCTGTCCACTTACAATCATGAAGCAGACTCTCTTTGATTGTTGAACTCGTATTTTATGGCTTAGGCCGTAAAATTTTTCTAGCGCCCATAAGATACGGGTTTAGAACGTATAAAATATTTAATCTCCAACAAAATACGAATTTAAAACCCACAAGAATTCTACTCTCCTAATAGCTGTAAATATAGTTTTACGGCCTAGGCCATAAAATACAAGTTCAAGGGCTCTAAAACAGTACTTTCTTCGAAAAGTGAAAAAAACTATTTTCTCATTATTTGGACGTGTATGAAGTTGCAGTCGATTATTCAAGTCCAACTTCATATTCAGTTGTAAAGTGATCCTTTACGACCTATTGACAAAATCAATACTTTTTTCCATGTCTCCAAGAAAAATACTTGTTCACGGCCTATGTTTGGGTTCTCAATGCTAATCCCGCGACCAATTTAATCATTTAGTTTTTCGTGGTAATGCTAACCCAATCACATAAGTCAGAAAAAAGTCTTTGGCAAAATGTACGAAATTCCAAGATTCGAAATCTGATAATTCTACTTTACGGCTGAGGTCGGAAAATTTGTATTTATTATACAACCCCAGAAGAGTCCGCAAAACGACACTTTTCATAACGATGTGAAAAAAAAAACATTCATTCTCAATTAAATAATTTGCTTCTAAGCAATTTAGACCTCTGCTGTGTACTTAAAGAGTTGTGCGAGGGATTTAAAGAAAAAAAATTGTAAAAAAATCAGGCGTGTTGCGTAACACGAAATGCTAGCAATAAAGGAGACAGGAGCGAAGGAGTGAGGGGGTTGCAATACAAGAACACGTAAGTTTCCACAGCGAGTTGGGTTAAAGTAAATCGATTTCGTTCACGTGTGTACTAACGATTTGCTTCAAAAAAATTTTTTTTTCCACCTTCACGGACACTCCGCTGTATCAAATAAATCATAGTAGAGAATTATAACGTGTACGTATGCCAAGTCGCTGCGAAAGGAATATTTCAATTTGATTTCTTTGCTCTGAGGATAGGATATTTTTGTGTCAAGGATCATATTCTCCTTCTTTTTCTCATAAGCATTTTTCATATTTTTTTTAAGGAAGTGATATTTTTTTCAATATGGATCAGCGTGAGGTGCCATCATACCAGATAAATTGAAATACGAAATAGTGGCTTCGAGTGTTGTTACTGTATCGACAACACTCGAAATAAATTACACTCGTGTAATAAAAAAAATCATTTTTTACACCGATTAAAAAACACACAGAAAGAACATAAAAATGAGAAAAAAATATGTTTTCGTTGAATTTGAACTTTCAGACCCTTACCTTCAAAAGTAAATGTGCTCCTCAACAGGAAACGACAGGAAAGGAGGACCTGTTATCGTCAATCCCCAAGAATAAATCAGAATTAACATTAATTTCACTTTTTTCGTTTTTCGTTTTTCTCTTATTTTTTTTTGTTTTAAAATAGTAGTTCAAAATTTTTTGTCACTATTTTTTACATTATTTCACTACTTCTTTGGTGTTCTGCGACGTTCCTGAAAATTGGATGAAAAGAATTCGAAAAAAGTGGGAAAATAATTTTCGCGATAGAGTAACAAAAAAAGAGTAAGGATTAATAATGAATATTTTTTCTTCTTGTTAATTGGAAAATTGAAAGAAAAAAATATTTTCCATTGGTATGACAGCACATCATTGCGGTGGAGAGAGAAAGGACAGCATTTATGTTGGCATAGCACTCGAAAAAAAGTTATTCTGTATGAAATTTGAACGATATCGATTTCTTCATTTGAGGTTTTTTACCCTTGATTTTTTCTTCTAATCTTGAATTTTTATTTATTATTCCTCACCGGCGATTCCTTTGCTGTACATGCTGGTCATGTCCTCAAATTTGGGCTTCCTCAGGGTGTTGCCGGCTATTGGACAGCCCGAGAGTGATCTGTGGGTTGAGAATGAGCCATTTATGTGACCAATACCGTCACATCCTGGGGTGGGACAGTTAACACCCTCAAATTTCATTGCTGTCGCTGCTGCCACTGCTGCCTTGTGTTGCTCCACTGTACCACCGGATTCTAGGACTCGGAGCTTGTTGCGGTTTGCTATTGGACAACCGGATGCACTGAAAGTAATTTTTTTTTCTATTGAAGTTGATCGGGACTATTTGTCGGACGTGATTCAAAGTTGCAGCATTGAGATGCCCGCAAACAAAAATTATTGGGATTTTGCACGAGACAGAAAATTCATTGAAAAATGTATGATAGAAGAATTTCACTCTGTATTTTACTACATTGACGGCGCGCTCGCGCACGCCTCTATGACGTGAAAATAGACGAATGGTATGATGAAATCGGTCAAGAGTATAACAGACTTCTCATACTTCTGACTTTGGGGACATTTGTCATGTTCGATTCGATATTTGTGTGGCACGACTTTTGAAAAATGACGTCATAACGTCCTGTAAAGATCAGCTAGTCCGATGGCGCGCTTTCGTGCGCCTGTATGGCGTGAGAATAGACGAATGGGATGATGGACTCACTGAGGAGTTTGACGGACTTCGGGATATTAGCGATACTCCATTCGATATTTGTATGATGCTACTTTCGAGAAATGACGTCATGACGTCTTTGTACACTATAAAGAAGAGCTAGGCTGACCGCGCGCTTTTCTGCGCCTCTATGACGTGAGTATAGATGAATGGAATGACGGATCACTCAGGAGTTAAACGGACTTTCCACATATTTGCGCTATATTCCTGACATACGCGATGTTCTATTTAATATTTGTGTGGTACAACTTTCGAGAAATGACGTAATGACGTGTATGTGCACTGTGCAGACGAGTTAGTCTGGCGGCGCGCTCTCGTGGGTCTCTACGACGTGAGAATAGACGAATAGGATGATGGACCCAGTCTAGAGTTTGACGGACTTTCGGAATAGTTGCCATATATTTCCGATATTTACGATGTTCGATTTGATATTTGTATGGCACAACTTTCGAGAAATGACGTGTCTGTGCATTTTACCCCTTAAATGATCACAGCTCTTCACCGAACGTAGTCGGAAGCAGGGTGAGAGAATTCCCACCTCGCGTATTTTACGGTATCATGAAAAAAAAGTTGGGAAAAATCATTCATCCCTCGTTTATGGGTAATGTTGAACTATGAAGGAATAGGAAATGAGGATATAAAATAAGTAATCATCAGATAAACTAAGAACTCGATCTCATTAGGTGCAACATTTTGACATTTCGAGGTTAAACACGGGGATTTTTAGCGGGTCGAGGTTTCAAAACAGTTTAATAATTTATTGTTGGAAGTCTAGACCTAACAAAAATTGTTAATGCGCTTGATATATTTGAAAGTAGGAACACAAATTTTTATGAATTTTTCATTCACGAAGTATTTATGTGAAACGGGAAACCGAAAAACCGCGGGGATTCCCTCATTGTGCGACTACTTAACGGTTAAATAAGGACTAGCCTGACGGCGGGCTCTCGTGCCTCTCTATGACATGAGAATAGACAAATGAGTTGATAGACTCAGTCAGAAGTATAACAGATTTTCGAAATAGTTGCAATATATTCGAGACATTTGCGGAATACGATTCGATATCTGTGTGACAAAAGTTTCGTCTCAGTTTCTTCGTATGATTATTGAATTTTTCATCAATTTTTAAATACCAAAAAGGACTTAGTGGTTTCGTCATAAAAAAATTGTGTTTCAACTCCGAATAGTTTTTTTATAAAAACAAATTTCTTCCGCAAAAATATCAAAAAGGTACGTTGGCAAAAAATTTGGGTTTTTATATGAAGCAGAAAATTCTGAAAAAAGTATGGTGGAAGAATTTTATTTTTTACTTGACTAGTTTGACGGTGCACTTTCACGCATTTTTATGGTGTGAGAATAGATTGATGAGATGATAGAATCAGTCAGCAGCATGATGGATCTTTGAGATATTTGAAATTTATTTGCAATGTTCGATTCGATATGTGTGATATAACTTTTGAAAAATAACGTTATGCATTTTGTGTGAGAAGAAAAAATCAAAAAATGACGAGGGTTCTCTCATTGTGCGACCGAAGGGTGAAATAAGGAAGTTTGATGGTGCGCCCTCGTGCATCTCAGCGACGTGAGAATAGATGAATGAGATGACAGACTGAGTTAGGAATATGATAGATCTTCGAGATATTTCCGACATTCCGTTCAATATTTGTATGACACAAGTTTAGTCTAATTTTTTTCTCGTGATTATTGAATTTTCTTATATGATTAAAAAACGTTTTATCATCCAAGTCATATAAAAAACCTCAAAAGAATTTTTTTACGAAAAAAAAAATTTCCCGAAAAAATATAAAAATTTTCAAACACATTAATTACCTTCTGTGAGACAGGAATTTACCAGTAGCATGCCCTGATCCATCACAACCAGGAATTGGACACCTGTAGTTTCACGGTAATAATCGTCATCATCATCACGTGACAGTTGATGGGTTGAGGAAGAAGCGTGAAACGAGGAGAAACGACATATTAGTCAGTGTCTTTGCTTGTGGAGGGATGGAGGGTGGTTGGGATTTAACTCGGGTTAAATTCTATCTCTCGAGGTTTCAATGCAAAAGGGTTTCTTGTTGAAGGGCGGTGGGATGAGGTAGCGGCAGTGGGAGGGGGAGGGAGTTGAAAGGTGGTGGAATAACACTCGCTCCACTGTCGAATCAGACACGCGTTGCGTGCAACCGTAAACAGGGATAAAATGGGAATTGGATCGATTTAATTATTTTGCTTTGAATTTTGCGATCAACGAAGAAATTTAACAGATTGAAAAATGTGATTTTATATTTTCTGTTTTGATCAATATTCTGCTGATTTGATAGAATTTCTTTTGCCAGAGAAATTTTATGGATTTTTATATTCCACTTCATCTATGTTTATTTTTGTCATTATTGTTGTTACTGAAATGAATTATTATCGATCTTTTGAATACATGAAGAAAAATAAAATGAATTATATTTTTAGAGGTTTTTTAATTGATCAAATCAGTATTAATTGGTAATTATTGAGATGATTGAACAGCTAAAAAAAGGTCTGTATTCAGATTTCGAAGGTTTTAAATGAAAATTTATCAAAAAGCTTGATTCTAAATTTGAAAGATCTCAAATAGTGTTTTGCATATCTCAATATAAGATTTGAAAAATCTTAATGAGAAGTCCAAAAGTATCAAGTTCAGACTTTCAAAAGTTTCAACTTCAGACTTTGAAGTACAAAATTGGGACTTTCAAGCCTTAACTTCGGACTTTTATGTTTGAACTTGAGACTGTCAAGTCTCAATTTTCAACTTTCAAGTCTTAGCTTTGAACTTTAGAGCCTCAACTTTAGATTTTTAAGTGTTAACTTTGAACTTTCAAGTCTTAATCACATGGAGTCTTAAAACTTAAGACTTTAAGCTTCATCTGACGACTTTCAAGTCTCAACATGAGACTTTCAAGGCTTAATTTGAGATGGCTAAGTCTCAACTTGAGACATTCAAAACTTAAATTGGAACCTAAGACTCTAGTCTTAATCTAAGACTTTCATGTCTTTACTTGAGGCTTTCACGTCTCAACTTCGGACTGTGACGTGGACTTGACTTCAGACTTTGACTTGGGACTTTCATATAATCGATTTTTAAATATTTTTTCCATTGAAACTAATCATTTCCACGCACTTGGGCTCAATTTGGTGAAAAGATCCCAAAACTGTTATTGAAGAGAAAAAATCCGAAATTTCCCTGGCTATCCGAAGCTGCAATCGCCTACCCCTTCCCACTTCCTTATTCTTCTGAGATATTTACAAAGAATACCTGAGCGGTTCAGAGTCCTGTCCGTCCCTAGGTTTACTCTTGGGTTTGTTCGCTCTGGGACAGCCAGAGAGGCTTCTGTGGGAGCTGTAGTTGCCGGTGACGTGGCCCGAGCCGTCGCATCCCGGCGTCGGACACTTCAATTCCTGCGAGTGCGCCTGGATCTGGGAGCGATCTGCTCTCGGACAGCCCGAGAGACTGGAAAATATAAGAGAATACAAAATGATGAATCTTTTCAGCTCATAATCTTGACTGTGGAAACAATGCATTTCCGTTTTCTCTAGAAAAACTGATTCTCTTATAGATATAGAACTCTAAACTGAGAGGGAAAATTATTGACGCCCGAGGAATTTGTTTTCGATAAACAAAATTTTCATCAAACCTTTGCATTAAAATTCCTGTCTCACAAAAAAATTATTTGGCATGAATCATTTTTTCTTAGTGTGTAAAATTTCTGGATCGATGCAAATTTTCGTATTGATTTCTATTAAATTTTTTTGTACACGTCACGAATTTCCTCAATTTTCTATTTGATTTTCACAATCAGAGGACAGAATGAAAAGTAATATAATAGAAAAAAAATCTCAATTTATCTTTACAATGAACGTAAAAAAAACACGATTGAAATATTTAATGCAAAGTCTAACGTCGTCAAATGAAATCGTGGAATTCATTTGTTATCCAGTTATTGGAATGGAAATTCAAAGCCAAATGTCGTTAATAAATATTCTTCATAATTATGAAATAGTGTATTTCCATACGCGTGCGGAAACATGGTTCTTGACGTGTGGGAGGTGTGTAACGATCGCCGAAGACGAATGCTGTCCGCTCACAGGTCAAAGAACACTTTTCCCACGAGTGTCGGACGCTATTTTTCATCACAGCGCATGTGAAGTGGGGTTTTGCGTGCGTTAAATGTCACTTTGCACACAGCATGATGAAATGCACTATTTATTATACACACTGTTTCATTCCGTTCATTGTTTATCGATTAATTGTCAAGAATTTTCAATGTGATGAATTGGTCAGTGACATTCCAATACTGTGTTAGACAGAGGTGTTACCGTGTTCTTGGCTAGAAATCATTGCGCTAATGAACAAATTGTCGTTAACGCCCGATTAATCGACATTCATTATACAAATCACAACAGAATGGAGTATTCAATGGCAACGCCGTGTTCAAAAATTTTGGATCACTCGTGAGGTGCAACTGAATATCATTCGAATCAATGAATGTTAAATTTTTTTTTTCATCCTCGAAAATACATAATTAAAATGAATAATTGATTGGTTTCATCAGTTGAAAAACTGTTTGCACTATAGAATTTCAAACGAGCTCTAACGATATAAAATTAAGATACGAAATGGTAATAAGGGTCACAAGGGTCAAAGTCTCATATATGAGACCCCCTGCATGACACGTCTGAAAATGAATCTTGAAATATTTTTCTATCTGTAGTAAAAAAAAAACAATAACATCGAGAGGGAGTAACACTCACACCAGACCCCATTGAAACTCATCTATTGCCAATTGTCGTTAAGTGGAAAAAGACACTCATAGAATCATAATTAACATCCAGTGGGATGTTGAATATTTTTCAAAAACCATGTGGACTTTCATCTCCTTTTGGAATTCATCAACACTTCGTCAGCTTTAAAACTATTTTCGAAAAAGAGGCCTCGAGAATGAGAAAAATTACTTAAATGCGAGAAAGACTTTCTGGCGTGAATTCTCAGTCAAAAAGTGATGAAAAAAACTGAAAGACAGCATGCAAAATTTGTTTTTTTTAACTGGACGATACCAATTAAAGGTACTCTTGAAACAATAAATAATTTCAGGTAATTTTCAAAAATACGAGGTGATTGAACGGTGTGCCTCCATCCCGTATTTTTAGACATTTTAAAAAACTTATTTATCTACTTTAAATCACGCTCAACTCGCTTTCTTCGGTTTTTACAAAGAGAACAAATTTATTAAGCCATCTTTCAGATTTTTCTGTTCCCTTTTGGCCGATTCTATTGAAAAATTCCGTAACTTATTTGTGAGTTTTTTTTCGCTTGAAGTGTTTAATGGAAAATATTCCACAGAATAAATCAATGGAATTCCATGTTTGCTAGTACGAGTTTTTCAATGAAAGGAGAAGAAAAATGAAGTGGAAAAAATTTCAAAAATTCATGTGGAGAAATTCCTATAGAAAATGATTCAATAGTAAGAAATTTGTATGGGTAGATTGAATTCTGATTTTTTTATAGAATACTTTGTATACACTGATACAAAGGATTAGTTATTATTAACAAATGGATTTGGTTGGACGCTATGGTCCATTTAGTCTCACCGAATGTTCATTCCTTAATAGTTAACAAACGTATATTTGAGGTGCATTGTTTGACTCGACTTCCCCTTTCAAGTGCATCATTCGTTAACTGTTAACGAATATTTATTTGGTCATATTCAACTCTACCATTCGTTAATAGTTAACGAATCTCGTTTGGAATAAATGAATCATTCTATCACTGTAGGAGATTTTCTATTAAAAACGCGGAATAAAGCTGTGGAATTCTTCAATAGAATCAGCGAAAAAGTAATAGAATTTTCAATCGAATCCGTAAGATTTTTCTATGAAATTTTTTTGCGTGTAATACCTCACTTGTGACACTCTAATTAAAGGAGGACCCAACGAAATCGTTGATCCACACCTCACCTCGTCCATCGGGGAAGATGGATTGCCAATTGCCTAAAAAATTTCGGAAATTTTCGTGGTGCCTCCCCTCTCCCAATTCTTCCCCGCCCATCATTCAAACTCCTCATGTAAATTTAAATTTCCTGTAACAAAATTTGTTGTCTTCCTCCACTTAATTCCAAAAATATTCATCAAACATTGATGTCATCGCCCCGGCATGTGGTCATTGACATACAGTTCGCTACAATGCTGCCCAAGAGAGGCATACGGCGTAATGAAAATTGAAAAAAAAAACCGGATAGGACTTCAGGAAATTGATCAAAAAATTTTCTCTCAATTTTTTCGTTTTTCGAAAAAATTCACTTTTTTCGTTGGAGTCGGGTCAAAATTATGGAGTGAAAATTTTTATTGATTAAAGGGTACGTTCATTCCACATGTACCACAGACATTTTATGGAATAGAAAAAGGACACAGATATAAGAAAACAAATGGGTAACGGATAGATATTGATTCCATAAACTCGTGCGGGTTTTTTTTATTATCAAGAAAATATATGAAAAATAGAGAAAAATAGACAACGGGTTTCCATATTCGTGCTAGAGACTCAAATAAGGAATTTTTGACTTTTTTTTAGGTATAATATATAAATGAAAAAATTGAACAATTTTTTTTCATCAATTTACCATGTCAGTGATGAAGGGGTAGAACGGGATAAATCAATTTTAGGGCTCAGTTTTTGCTGAATTCATTTTTTAAAACTGTCACCGAGTGCATGGAGAGAGAAATCTTTTCAAAATTATCCTTAAATATGATTATTTTGAATATCACTCAACGTTTCCGTGAATTTTTCAAAAAAATATTGAAATTGTTACTAGCTCTATCGCATTTTAGTATCCGATTTTTTGTGAAATTTTCTAATGCCACACGACGACTCGAGGTCAGAAGAAATTTTTGTCATTCCGGCCGTGAGGCAGCGCTTCACGGACGCTCCGCTCCGCGTCCGTGAATCTCTACCTACGGCCGTCATAACAAAAAATACTGTTCGTCATATGGCCAAAAAAAACTTTTCTAGCTCATATGATTCAAACTCATATTCGCCAGAAAAGTTTCTTTCGGCCTAGTGACGAAATATACTATTTCGATAGATTTTTCTCTTTGTGTGAAGTGAGGATGACGCGTGACACATTATGCCGCTAGGAGCGCCACTGAGAGACAGACCATGAAAACCGGTCCATATCGTTAACCTATAGCAATTTTTTCAGAATTATGGTTAAATTTCGGGTGCTCAATTATCGCATACTTAATCCGGCAAAAAAAATCAGAAAAACAATTAAAGAATCAATTTTACGTTTTTCTACTGGCCACTAATGTAAGGTTTCGGTCTCAGTGCTGCCACCTACGTTGAGTTTCTCATATGGCCATTCTCATTGTGTTATCCCATTTTACAACTTCACTACGAACTGAAATAATTTTCGGGGTAATTTACGATTTTTTAATGTGGCCTTGCCTTCTGTGGGTAGCGTAGTTTCCCGAGATATGACCCATGCCGTCACAGGAGGAGGTGGGACACTGTATGAGCTCCTTGCCGTCGCGGCCACGGGGGACTGATGACCGGGGTGACAGACTCAACGAGTAACGTCGTATACTGCACACCGAACAGGTAATAATTGTTTTTGTTTACGAATATATTCAGCTCAGTAGTAATATATTTATCTGATTATGTTGAATTTATTCTAGATAAGGGTCAGAAAGATAAAAAAAGATCTTGGGCGTGAATGGTGTGGATAAGCTTTTACGCCCTTGACGTCCCTGATTGGTCCAAATAAAGAAGTTCAAGCTCAAGGTCAGCTATTGGTCGAGTGCAAACTTATCTAATATTTGAAGTTATGTCGCAGATCATAAAAGCGCGCCGTCAGTCAGAAGCAGCCATCGTCATCATGAACGTTTGTCGAGAAATTTGTTAATAACAAATTAAATATCTTCAATAACCAATCTCCTCCGAAATTCTAACCTAAAAAACTATAGTCCCCCCAAAATAAGCATAACCTTGAAATTTACCAATATCCGGACGCCCAACTCCCATCACCCTGTTTTCTCATATCCCCACAAAAATTCCTCCAGAATCCCGCAAACAACATTAATGACCTCAAAACGGTGCTCTAACCTAAAAAAAATTGATACACAACATCAAAAATCGTCCGAATGATACCCAAAAAATTATGAGATACGTGATTAGATTATGAAGAGTTTGACTCCACTTCTACGAGTCCATGAGTACTAACAGTTGTCCCATATATGATGACTAATCCCGGACTCATATTTCGAAAAGTCCTGCACGTCGTGAAGTGAGTTCCTATCACAATATGTAAAAAATCGTTACACTCATCTCTGATTGGTCCGGATGAATACTGCAAGTCGGATATTTTTGTCCAGTTGCAACTCATTCAAAAATTTGAGTTTATGTTGCATGCGATAAGACGCCCTGTAAATCGGAAGAATCACACTTGAAAATCTTCAATAATTAATCTGAAAACCGATAGTTCCCCACGTCCCCCACAATAAATATAACCTTAAAATTTTTCAATTCTCCAAACCTCCCATCACTTTTTTCTCATATCCCAACAAAAATTCCCCCAAAATCCCCTAAACAACATTAATAACCTCAAAACTGTGCTCTAACCTAAAAAAAAAAATTCATACACAACTCCACAAATCGTCCGAATTACCCCCAAAAACTATGAGATACGTGGTTAGATTGTGGAGAGTTTGACTCCACTTTTACGAGACCACGAGAGAGGAATGAGGGAGAGGTTATAGAGACTCGTCTGAAGCCCTCAATGACCCTTGAGTGGGCACGCTATATTGCCCTCCCACCTTGAGAGAGAATCCACTAGGAAGCCTCTTCTTGAGTGCAATCACGACGTGCGCATATATATAGGCCTCTTAGGGGATCCTGGAGAAACCGTCTGGAAACATTCCTGGAGACTATATACTCCACAAGTGGATAGAAATCATTTAACCTTCTCTCCTTTTTATTCCAATTTCGATCCGTTGAATTTGGAAAAAAAAAAATAATAAATGACCGCAGACCTGAAGAAACGGATTTAACGGAAGAGGGAGGTTAGGGTGTGCCAATAAACGTCGAGAGAGGAATACAGAGCTGTAATATGGTTACGTGAAAACTCTGGTATATTAGGTGGTTTATATTGGCTTGGGCCATTAATAACGTTGAAGTATCGTTTCTGTATCGACTTTATAGGGATGGAGAAAACCACCGGAGGCGTACGCCAGCAACCACCTTTCATGCCAAAGGTATTTTACCAAAAACAATTACGGAATTTGGATGGATTGCGTGGTTATCTATTTGACGGTCTCGATACTTTCCATAAATTAACTATTTTTAAAGAGATTGTGAATTGAAGTAGATGACCAAGACAAATCCTGATGACTGGCTTAATAGCCAATCTGCAACTTTTGAAGACTTTCATAATAGTTATTTTCATCACAAGGTCCACAAAGTATTTTCTGACAAATGTGGCTTTGTAGGCCGAGCCGAAGGCGAGGCCTATAATCGCATTCGTCAGAAAATACTTTTGGACCGTGGATGAATGCAATTTTTCGTCAGAAGGCTCGTAAACCGCGATCTAATCGAGCGAAGCGAGATTAGAACCGCGGTTTACCGGGCCTTCTGACAAAAACCTAATTTTGCGTGCGGAATTTCCATGGTTTCCATTGTTAATCTGTTAATTTCTCAATGAAAACAACTGAAACCAAATTTTTCCAAAGATTTAAGAAGTAACATTTGGTTACAGTAGCAGTTGTGAATTTTTAGGTTATAAAATTCTCATTAATTCAACTTAACCTCAACACAACAGTTAATGCGATTTCCTTCTCCATAATCCACCGCGGTAGCAACTGATTATATACGCTAAACTCCTCAAGCCAAACCATTCACAGGTTTATCCCGCCGCCCTCCCTAACCCATCTTCTTCTTCAAACCCGGCATTTTGCCGTTATATACCACCATAGAGATTTACGTCAATTAGAATAAGGTTGGCACTTTCGCCAACGAAGAGTAATTACTTTAATTAACAAAATTGGATGCACGAGTGTACAGCAGCGGTTGAGGGTACCGATGATGGCAGAATTTTGCCACAGGTAAATTCATGTAATTAATGGATTCGATTCGAGGCGTTCATTAGAAAATAATTTTTGCTTGTTCTAGGCATAGGTGGTGATTATCTTACCTGTCGTCTTTTCCTGAAGATTTGTCGAGACCGCTGATTGTGTGCTGGGGTGGTGGCATGCTGTAGCAGGGCGCTGGACTATAGCCGGTGGGGATTTGGTAGCTGGAGGTTACTGGTCCGCCTGGATAGCTACCGGTGCAGTTGTAGCCAGCTGTTGGGTACGGGGTGTATGTATTGCCTGGGTATTCTGGTTGGACGCCGGTCATCCCGTAACCTGGGTGGGGACTCATTGGCCCGTATGCTGAGAGAAGAACAGGAAACGCTTCTTCATTAAATTAGACAAAAGTTGCTCTGATGGGAAAGTATGTTTCAGAGTTGATTATTTACTTTTGATTTGGAAATATTTCGCTAGATTGATACTTTTTGTTAACTTCTGGATGACAGGAATAAAGGGGTTGAGATCGTCGGTAAGTATTTCAACTTGATTTTCACGGATAATGTTTTCAACGGTTTACATTTTACATATCAAGATTCTACCCAGTTAGATTTCATTATGCACCGGCCGGGATTTGCACTCGAAACCTGTTTTATGTGACTAACAATGCAGTTAAATTCGAGATTGAATATCCTATTCACTAGACCATATGGGAATTTATTTCGTTAAAGGTTATACTCGCCCTGTTGGCTTTCTTCAAAGCGTCAAGAATATTACCTAAAACCTTGTTTCTCCATATTACATGTTCTCAGCACAAATCAATAGAAAGAACTTATTATGTTGACCAGATGATTGCAACTCGATTTGTTTATTTCTTCAAGTAAACAAATCCTGCATGAAAGCTACTCAGTCAGAGAACCATGATTATTGATGGACATGGAGGATTTCAATGTTTACAATTTCGTTGGATGTATTTGAATTAGGAATTGTTGATGGTGTCCTTCTTCTCCGTCAATTAATCTATTGGTGAATCGCGTATGAACAACGTATAGACTGATCCCTTTGGGATGTACTCCAAATATCCTAGGTGCTAGATCATATCGGAATTTTGAAACATCAGTACAATTATTTCTCATATCCATCTATTTGAGGAAGCTTGGAATCGAGTCATCTGTAGCTTTCTCTGAAGGGTTAAAACCACTTCTTAAAGGCATATTTCTTCACGGAACAAGTTTTTAACACAACCCTATAGAAAGAACTTATTATCACGGATGCAGCCATGCGTCATCGGATAACGTGATACTTAATTTGGGTCATATTGACTGGATAAGTGCATGGACATGCTACTCATTTACTGAGTCATAATTATTGGTTAAGTAGAATAGTTTTGATAAGAAGGTATCAGGGTTCGGTCAGTTTCGTTTGATTAAAAGATCATCAATCATATGTATTTCGTGAGTTCATGAATCGGCGGATTAAGTAAGAAGGAGAACACTTCATAGAGCTGCTAGATTTGGAATAGGTACCAAATACCCTATCCATTTGATCATATGGGAATTTCCAATAATTAGTTTACCTGCTTCGCCAAGACCCCTCTCCCCGTGGGGAAGCTTATGAGTACGCTTTTCGTTGTTCTCTCCGAAGGTCTCAAACTACCATCTAGAACCCCACTCCCCCTACAATAAGCATTGGACATAAGTCTGTAGCAAGACACATATTCACTCATACATTATGCGATCCAATAATACCCAATTCAATTCCTCCTAATTGAGCATCACAATACCGCAAATAAACAAACCATCCCCAAGAAGGGAATGCCTTTAAACCGAGTCTATTTACCTAATAAAAGTACCATTTTTCCAGAATATATTTTTCTCAAACCAAGTATCATGTTGGCTCATTGAATACAGGAATAGAATGGTATGAGTTGGAACGTTGATAGCAATGGCGTCGACGTTTCCCTGTTGTACGTCGAAATGTTTCAATTTCAATAACTACTCCCCCGGCGTACGTCCAGTCACGAGTAAAAGGCGAGTGAGACAGTTGAATTTCGGTACAATGTATTGCAAAAGCAAGAGGGGGACGAGAAGAGGACGGAGGAGGGGGTAGAGAGAGGGGAAGAGAATGGAATGAGGAGAGTCGGACGTACGACGGTACTTTTGCATGGCTTGGACTCCGCGTACGAAATATTGATAATTAACAATGGGTCCAGTGTTGGGATGGAGGGGAAATGTTAACGTTATATATTATATTCCGGCGTTTTGGAATGCATATGCACATGAATACGTTAGTCATATATGAAAAGCGGTTGTGTGAGGTATGAGTTTGATGGTTTCAATGTGGCGGATGTGTATTTGGCGAGAGCCGACGAAATGAGTTTGGTTTTCGGAAGGGGTGGAGAGGAGGAGGGGAGAATTTAGAGGTGAGAGGGTGGTTACTCTATTACCAAGGACCGTGTAGCGTTCAGCCGAATTTTTATTCGACGCTTGTAACTGGATGCCCAGGCAGGCCCTAGGGAGGCTTCATGCGTTTTTTTTTTAGGTTTCCCTTTGTTCTGTTCTGTTTCCATTCGTTGAAATTTTTTTTCACCTCTAGTGCCCTCGGGGAGACTCTGTATGTATCACTTTTTCATTTCGATTTTGTACTTGGGAGTTTTCTGGGGTTATGAAGGGGCGGGGGATTTCCGTTTCCATGAGGTGGTTTGAACGTCCTATCTGGCTCATTAGTTCGGGAGATGCTTGTAGGAATGGAATGAGCAATAATTAATGGGTTGATCATTATGACTCACCAGTTGGATCTCTGTATGCGTCCATGTAGTGGGAGACACCGCTATCGGGTGTGCTTTCTCGGCTGTAAGCGGCTGCATGAACACCTGGTGGTGGAAAACCTACGGGCCTGATTCCAGGACCACCGCTAAAATTGACGGGTTCGTTGGCTGTTGAAAAGTCAACGGGTTCTGTCTGTTCCTCGATTGGTCGAGGGGCTGGGAAGGGTGGACCCACTGCAACGGGAACAGCATCGCCGTGGGAGGTTGGGTACTGTGGACTGGGAGCACCGCTGAAGAAGAAAGGAATCATGATCCCCAGCCCAAAACAATGGTGAGCCAAAGTTATAGTTGATAAAACTCACCTGTGAAGCCTGTTGACGCTGAGATCCAGTGTTTGTCCTTGCGGACTTGGTACTTGCGGACTGGCCGTCAGGTGCGGACTGGCAGCAGCTTGAGGACTTCCACCCACAGTTTGTCCCCCACCGTACTGAGGACTGAGGCTGTTGGAACCGTAGGGTGGAGCCTGTGGACTCGTCGAGGTGACGCTGGATGTCGACAAATCCATGACCGAACCACCTGGTGATGTCGGTGGTCCGCTCTTCGGCATCTGCACACACTTGACTTCTTCAGACTTGATCATCACACCGGTAGCTGCAGCCATCGCCATCTGGTGCTGCTGGACCGCAGTGGCTTCTTGCTGATAAACCCTCTCCTGCTCATCAGCCGTCATCCCAGTTTGCCCAAGGTAATACATGTTCGCTCTCGAGTGGAGCTGCTGCTGTTGCTGCTGAGCCTGTTGACTTTGAAAAGGTCCACAACTTTGGCTGTCGTATCGCTCGTAGCCGGAAGCGGAACCCGGATCGTACGGCCGATGGTTCGTTGCGCTCGAGACATTCTCGTACCCTCGTGCAGCTCCAACGTCATTGGAGTAGGTAACAACCGGTCGCGCGATTCCGTTGCTCGTTTGATGCATGTAGGCACGATGCTCAGCACTTCGGTGATGATAGATATCCTCGCTGGTTGTAGCCACAGCTGCCATCATCGAGGGTTCATAAGGAGATCGCTGCGACATCTGGTGCGTCATTCTCGTGTCGTCCACCATTGTCATTGGGTAGGTCACCGTCGGTTGCATCGGCAAGACGTGATGACTTGAATGCTGTGTTGAATGATGAATCGTTCCAATCGATCTTGAACCCATGTCCAACGACGACATCGACGAGGAATTCGAATCCTGATTCATATATGCGTCGTATGTCTGTCTAGGGGGTGGTGGGGGTGGTGGCGAATTCACTCGACAAGACGACGTATCCTCAGTCTTCGGGACTAGAAGCTCGGGATTCCGGGGAGGTATCGCACTGCAACAGGTCGTCGGTGGCGATACCTCTGTTTTTGGGGTTACTTTTGAAGAACTTCGGGGATTTTGGTCCTCGGGGGTTTTTGGTGGCTTCACGTGGAGACCAGGAGTTTTGTAATAATCGTACGTTGGCGAGGCTACGACTGGCTTTGTCTCGGGTGCTTGTGATGAGTAGATCGAGTAGCCTTTGACATCCATAGAACCTGGGAGCAGGTTCGTGCTTATGAACTCGGGGGGAATCCCGGACACTGGGGAATCAGAAAATCGTCAGATTGGTGGAGGGGATGGCAGTGGCCAGTTGACAGTCTGGGAAATATTGTTGATGTGGCGAGATCTCGTGGGAGAAAATGGCAGTATGAGTGGTTTTTGGGAACGAAAATCTCCCAGGCTGTTCACTGGCGCCAAATTCAAGTCTAAGTTTTGACGCTTTCGCGTCGGAATGACTTTCTAGGGATGTAGGGTTTACCTTGGGCCTTGTGACGGGCCTCTCGTGCTGCTTGCTTATTGGCTGCAGCAACGGGACAACCTGACAAGCTTCTATGGGTATTCCGATTGGAGCTTACGTGACCACGACCATTACAACCCGGTGTCGGACACTTCAATATTGTCTCATGCAGCGCTAGAACTGTCGAGAACCCAGGCAATTACCGAGAGGCAAAAATTATGATTGCTAATCACCAGAATCCATTTTGGAAATTTTTTTTTTCATTGGCATTTTTGATTTTGAGAAAATCACCACGCACGGGAGGTACGATTGTGAAGATGGAAATAAATCATTTTCAACAATAATACGAGAAGAAAATTAATGAGAGGTAAACAAAATAATTCAATTAGACTTGGACAGACGTTCACGGAAAAAATAAACATTAATGTGTAAATAACAGTAAGAATAATATAATCCAGCGGGTAGAGAGTGTTGTACCAATGAACGAGGACAGAAAATAATCAAAAACAGGTACGTGAGAGGTTAATTGGTTTTTTAAACTCTATTTTTTCGTTCAATAAAATTATTGTAAGAAAAAGAAAAATGAGGGAAAATTGCTAGTTTCTCTTCTGGATTTTCTCGGCTTGCGACGGCTACTGCGGTGACGTCACTAATTGGACAGCAAAGAGTTACTAATTGCGCCTTCAATTTATTTTTAATATAATTCAGTTACCACGATTTCTTCTCTGTTAATTCCCTACGTATGAGTAATTATTATTCTAATTAGATTGCTTCGAAATAAAAAATTTACCCAGTTTGTTATTATTTCATTGATTCTGGCGTATACGCACATGCAGTCTCGGTAATTCGTCTCGGGATCTCGAAGCTCATAAAAAAAAATTGAACCTCAATTGCGTGGACCTAATTAATTAATTAGTTACTGAAAATAACGGAAAATAGCGAAATGTTTTTGTTCTATTTCTGGTACTAAAAAATGTGGAAATGAAACAGTTTATTTTTCTTCTATTATTGATGAGGTGAAGTGAACTGAAAAAAATGAAGCTCTCTACCCCGCAGAAAAAAAATGAAAAATTAAAGCAGAAATAAATGGTTCTTCAAACAGACAGACAATACACATTGAATTTTTTTTATTCGGAAATAATGGTAAATAAATCATGAACACACTAACTCACATACGCTCCCCGCGGTGCAATTTTTTATTTTTTTTAAAGTTTTCTAATAATTCAGTAGTTGAGGAGAGGGAAAAAGGTCTAGAAATTCGGAATGAGAACTTTTTTTAATTCTACATAAAATCTTCGAAAATTTTCAATGAAAAAATTTTGATCATTTTTTACACTTTTAAATTTTGGGTGACAAATTTTTAACGATTTTGAAAAATGAATTTTCAACGGAAAATTTTGAAAAATTTGAGATATTTTTTGTTGAGATTTTTTTTATGAAAAAAAATGGGCGAGCCTTTCAGCGTTTTCAATAGACGTTTTCCTTAAATTTTTAATAACTTTTAATATTTTTTTTACAATTTTATGAGAAAAATACATGTAATTTTATGTGAAAAATTTCTCAACTACTGAGCGAATTCACTAAAAGCGAAAGGTGTACTCGTAAAAAACAAATTAATGCAAAAAATTACACACATTAAGACTGAATTTAAAAAATACTCACTCTCAGGCGTAAGTTTGTCCTTTCTGGGACACCCAGATAGACTGAAAAAAGGAATAATTTGTATAAAATTCCCGTGTGATGGATGAAGCCGCGATAAATCTAGGGAAAAGTTCATGGATGTGCTTCTGCGTGTGCAAATGGAAACGATTTAACCCCTCTGGCTAGTTGTACCGAGGGGTTTCGGATTTGAGCGTTGAAAGCGGTCAGTTAATTACCGATAATTGGTTGCCTCACCTGCGATGGTGCGAGTAGAGTCCAGTTACGTGACCTTGACCAGTGCAACCTGGGGTTGGGCACTTGTTGCCCTCTGTAACACAAATCAATGAGTGGTTGAGTGAATTTTTAGTTTTTTTAGTTTTAGTCCTCGATTATTATTCATTTCTTTATTGATTTTATATTCTTTACTACCAAATAGAAGTATGTTAATCATCCAATTGTCAGATTCTCTAATTTTGATTAAAAATTATGTAGAATGGCCAAAATATTCCTTGTGATAATATCTATCAAATCAAATCACAATAGTACTGTGTAACTAGGGACAATTTGGTAATTTTATTTTTATTTATGGAAATATCGTTCTGTGCACAATAACTCCCGAAAAAATTTAGATAGGATGTTGAAATTTGGAAATTGTAGCTCTTATGATATTACATGATTGAATTGTGGGTAGGCGAAGTCGAACAAGTGGTTTAGAAGATATTCAACTTTTTGTCAAAAACTGTTTTGTTCAATATCTCGCAAACTACTACTCCGATTAATTTTATTTATTTTCTCAGAATACTCGTCTTGTTTTTTTATTCGATGACAATTGAGAAAACTATTCAGTCTTCGCGAGAATTTGCCGATTTTCTAAATAATTCAAGAAAATTGTTCACTTTCCTAGAAAATCGATTCATAACACTTCCCTTATTTTTCAACAATTAGGGCGGGTATTGATCGGGTCTAGAAATGCAAGTACGTCTCATGACCCATCATATGAAGAGGCGTTCATGACAACTGTCACAATTCTCCTCCCCCTTCTATGACCGTCACAATTTCCCAAGAAAAAATGAGTCATTTTTCATCTATATAGATAGAGCTTCATATTTTCTTCATTATTTTTTATTTGAATTCATTTTATTCCTTTTTGCTTCCGAATGGAAGCATTGTAATCATGCAAATTTAAGTTTTTGATTTTTTGTTTTATATGGACTTATTATGACCCCAAAAGTCCGAATATGCATTTTTTAGACCGTGTCCGTACGTGTGTATGTATGTGCGTGTGTATGTAACAAACGTTTTTTTCGATTGTGCGCTAGGGAAGCGATGGAATCGAATAATTTTTTTCTTTCAAATGTAGCTATTGGTGAGCCCTATCCACCACCATAAATTAAAATTTAATTCATTCATTCATTTTTAAAATTTTTGAATTTTTTTGAAAATCGGTTTTTTCACCATAATTTAAAAAAAATGTTTCAAATTCATTAAATGACGGCTCAAAAAGATCGTTGGGGTCTCTTCTTGACCGAGTTCGGAGATGGAGATGCAATTCATTAATTGTGGAGTCTTAATTTCGAGTACCAAATTTTTATCACTAGAAGTCAATCTGGATTTTTATACTATAGAGAGATTTATGAAGGAAGCTTCTCCTAAGTCAATGAGGTGATAGATAAGCGCGCGCTTCCTGTGTAGTGGAAACAAAAACTAGTGGAAAACAACACATAAAATTACTTAAATAAACTAAAACCTGCTAACGACATCACGTATCGTAATCCAATTTGCCGCATAGGGAGGTGGTAGGCGAGATGAAGGATCGAGGGAGGGGGGAGGGGAGGGGGTATTGGTAAGGGATATATGGATATATGGCTACAGAGGCAAAAGAGAGGAAGCAACTAAGCAGGGATCGGGGCTCTCCTACGCGAAATGACAGCCTGATGAAGTTTTGCCGTCATGGCGCGGTGGCTCCTAACGTTGAGCTGAATAGAGCGGTGATGTAGGGGAAGGGGTGGATGAGGGGGAGGTAGGAGGGTGTAGGGCTGGTGTTGGAGATGGGGATGGGGATAAGGCCTTGTGGGATTAGCGCACGACAAAGTTTATAAAAGTGTGCTTTGGTCGAAAAAAAATCCCAGGAGAAGCATCTCGACGAACTAATGTCTATATCTGTTCCTGACTTTTTGTCGGATTCTTTCACACGTGACGCACGTACTATCGGTCTGAGGGATTTCATACGTGGAGAAAAGAAGTTTTTAACTTTTTTCAAGGGAAAATCTTTGCGGAATCTGGTTAATTATAAGGGCGTTTATTAGCCTTGCAGTCAATACAATTCTATCAATTAAAATGATGTGATTGAAAGCGACGTTTCGATGTTCAAATTCGAGGCCCTCATCGGGGCAACGAACCAAATTTTAAATTTATTTTTCTGCAAAAATCCAAAAATTACTGGCAGCTAATCCAAATATGTAAGCTGAACTATGAGAGGATGAAACAAAAACAAATTATCTTACTAGGCCCGAAAACCGTGATTCTAACCTCGTTTTGCTCGGCTAGATCTCGGTTTTCAGGCCCGTTACATAAAATAGTTTGTATCATATGTGCCACAAAGTAGTTCTTGACGAATATGATTATAAACACACATAGGTTCATCAGAGGTTCCCCACAGTTGGCGCCTCCTTTTTGAAAAATACATATATTGAAAACTATAGTTTCCAAGATTCAGAAAATTTTCAATCTCATCGCATCGAAATTGAGATGTTTAATTTCAGAAATGTTTTCTTCTCAAAATTGGACAAAAAAAAATTTTAAACATTGGTTTAATTTTCTAAATTTCTGGGATTCAATTTTTGAAAAAAAAAAATTATATTACAAAGTATAAATTTATATTTAAAAAACGACAGGTGCATTTCAACTATGAGAAACCTGCCACTGAAAAATGAAAATATAATTTCCTATTATTTATTAAATTATTTCAAAATCAAAATTCATATGATTCGACTCCCTCAAGGAAACCGTAACATAAGGGGGCCACCGGTAGGCGTCAATAGTGACAGCTATTCGCTCAGCAGTCAGTCGTACTCTGTGGCCAGTAACAGTTTTTCCCTTTATGCCCCAACGATACTTTGTAATCAATAGTCACTTGTTATTCGAATCCCCTGACGTTCTTTTACGTTTTTGCTATAATGTTAACTTCCACGACAGCTTCTCAACGTGCAAAAGACATTGATGTGGTGAAAATGGAATAAAAAGAAACCTGTTTTCATGGACTAAAATATCATTCTGACTTTATGGGTGAGAAAAAAATGTACGTGTCGCGGAGTTCCCCACGTGCTAAATTCAGAATTTATTTTTGATATTTCTGGAGAGAGATGGACAAAATCATAATATCTAATTAAAATTATTTCATTACATACAAAATCAGTCGACTGTATTGTACAATTATTCAATTTTTATTCATCTAATCAGCAATCAAATGTTTCCAATTTTTTGATATTTTTTTAAATCGGTATTTGACTTGGCACGATTGACGATTATTTGATTTATCGACAAATCAAATTCAGAAATTTAAAATTAATTGTTTAGTGATGATTGAGAATCAAAAATTGTTTTCAAATTTAAATAAAAAATTAACTGAATTTCAACTCTTTAATTGAGTGAACTTACTTAAATCACTGACTTTCATTCTTCTTTAAGGGGGAACTACTGTGAGTTTTAAAAGTCGCGGGATATTGGAGTGAGATTTCTCATGCATTGAAATCGATTATGTATAACTAAAAACGAATAATTAGTGCAAAAAAGTTAATTGTTTATTCTTCGTTTGCTCCGGCTTCCAATTCTTGAACTTGTTTGTGTTAACATTTACATGTGTCACTTTGACATGTCATCCTTTTTTTTTTTATCGTTATTTTGCATCGCTTCGACCCGGTTAGGGTATACTGCGATGATGATCAAGACTTTAAATGGTTAGATCGCACCATTCTACCCGGCCGGGATGTGAACTCGGAACCTTTCGCATGTGAGGCAATGAACTTACCCACTGCGCCAAGCCACCGGGCTAACATGTCATCTAAAATTCAAATAAACTGGGTGATTCTCGTCTTCTTGCTAAAAAAAATAGGAATTCCATTGAATTCCCAGTAAAATTCGAAACTGCATGACTTTGCTGAAAATTTTCCCTAAACTGTCCCTGAACTTTCCATTTTTCCCCAATAGTGAGCAACAGTCCCCCATCGATATTAGCAATAATTCACCACAAGTCTGCAACTGCTGCCCCCATTTCCATCCGTCTCAAACCCCTGAACACGAAAAAACCCGCATGATCCCGTGAAAACAAAAATACCAACAAAACCCAATCCTCTCTTTCCGGTGCAGCCAGAGGTGCGGAATTAATAAATTAGCCGTAAGGTCCACAAAAAGAAAATCTGAAAACCCCGAGGATCAACTCCCACCCCCTCCAGCAGCAAGGGTAA
Source organism: Diachasma alloeum (assembly GCF_001412515.2). Classification (NCBI taxonomy): domain Eukaryota; kingdom Metazoa; phylum Arthropoda; class Insecta; order Hymenoptera; family Braconidae; genus Diachasma; species Diachasma alloeum. The sequence goes on from NW_021680541.1 coordinate 39,079, forward strand.
TGGGTCCGGTCAACAAAATGAATACCGGCACGCGCCATATCCCTCTCCCACATCCCTCTCTCCCTCATTTTTCCACCCCCGTACGTCTGAATAGACTTGTAACGAGCCGGACCTTCTTTTTTCCTCTACCATCTGACCCTTTTGCCCAAGCCGAAAGTGAGAAAAAGAGGCAGATAAACCCGTGAAAACCGAAAAAAAGGGGTAAAAAAATACTGGAAAAATAGAAATAGGGGTGGCTGCGCTGAAGAGTGGATGAGTACTGTTTTTTTCCGTTGAAGAAAGAGGGAAAAAAATGCACGAGGGGGAGAATTTGGCCGAGTGTGTAATTGTGTTACCTCGTAGCCATTTCATGCGCGAGGGTCAACCATGGGAAACCGAGAGGTGTACGTAAACACCAGTGTAGGATGGGGGGTGGGATGGAAGATTGTGTTATTCATTCGACGGACGAGTGAACAGTGAATTTATAACCGTATCACGTGAATATCCACCTGGAAACCATCCCCGTTATCCGTATTATCATTCTTGAATTTTTTACTGTTTTTTTCCCACTTTTATGATGCGGTTATGGGTGGTAATCGTGAGATGAGTGATGATGATCAGTGATTTCGCCTCTCCTGATTTCGCTAGATTAAATCTAGTACTGATCTACGTATCGGTTGAGTTTACAACACGGGCGATAAACATAATTTTGATTTTGTTTCCGAATGAAAGCATTGTAATCGTCCAATTTTCACATTCTCTAATTTTGTTTGGAAATGATGTAGAATAATTTGAAATGTGAAAATATGAAGTTTGGCGTTAATGTTCGTATGTGAGCTTGTCCAACGCCATCTTCCCGGCGGTCATTTTTTAGGAAATTGCGTAATTAAGTGGCTCAAGTAATTTAAAAAAATCTGTAATTTTATCAGATTATAGGTTTTAATGAGCACTAACTCTGCAAAATTTCAGCCTGATGGATCTAATAGTTTTTGAAAATAAGCGGTTCCTTTTTAAATGGTTTTCCGCAAATATCTTGGCAACTAGTGGACCGATTTCGATTTTTTTGTTTTTAAAATATTCGTTTCGATGCCTCCTTTTTAAATCAATCAAAACATGTACACCCGTCCATTCAAAATTTTCGAGATATTTCCGTTTTTTCACTAAAAACATTTTAATCATTCTAGCTTTAATAAAAATCGAAATATCAACTCCAAATTTGGACAGGATCCCTCTCTCATGATAACAACGGTTCGTATTGAACGTGGGTTCAATTGCATCAGTAATTTCGGAAATATACGACTTTTTCTGAAAATCTTTTATGTACAATATCTTCAAAACTACGCAACTGATTTCCCTTTTTTTCAAAATATCCGGTTCGATTTCTTCTATCTAAATCAATCAAAACATATGTACCTGTTCACACACAGTTTTTGAGATATTCCGGTTTTTATACTTTTTTTTTTTTAGATAAAAAACCTTGTAATCACGCTAGCTTGTGCAAAGATCGTGATATCAACTTGAAATTTAGACAGAAAATATGTATACCCGTTCATACGAAATATATGAAATATTGAAATTTTTATAGCAACCATGGAGGTGGCAGTAAATATCTGCAATTTTTGCTGTTAGTTAGTGTTGTGAAGCTATTTCAAGGTATTGATTTGACATAACAATCAATAACAATCATTGATGACGAAAAAAGAAATAACTCAGTGACATGCTCACTGTCATATGGCGCGCTGTCATATGCTCGTTGTCCCCTGCTTGTTTCTCAGATTATCGGGATACGCAGGAGCGTATCGGCCAAGGAAAAGTGTTGACTCTGACTGTATCAAGTGGTCGAACGCTACCGTGTATCTGTGCACGAAGCAACTACCTCTCCACTACCTCCGAATCATATTTATCAAATAAAATACAAACGTGACAAGCTATATGAAAACTACTCATTGATGTAACCTTTTTTTATTCGAACCAATATTTAAAAAGTTACGCGCATAGTAGCAGGTTCATGTGCACATTTTTGCATTTCACATTATCTCCTATCATTTTTTTGTTACGGAATTGGTAGCAGTGTAATACAACCACGCGCACCAGGGCGGGAGTCCGGGAATTTACAAATTGGATTTGGAGCATGAGCGATAAATTCCACGATATTTTTCAATTCCGTTCTGTGCATAACTGAATTCTCGAAGATTATGGGATTGAAATCCCGTAGAACTTCCTGTTTCCTGAGCGAAAAAAAATAGGTCTCATTCCATTTCGGAAAACAGAAATAAAAGTCAGGAGCATAACCATGTGGCCATTTTGAAAAGAACTTGTAAAATCTCCTGAAAAAACAAAAACAAATATTTTTGTAAAAAAAACTGCGCCAAGGAAAAGTTTAGTTTGATTATTACTGAAATATGAGAAATTTTTGAAAAATACAAGTAAATGAAAAAAGCCATATCAGAAATGTCAAATGAATGGCCATAGGGTACAATCAGATGTCTATGAGAAAAATATTACGAAATCGAATGAGGATGGGAGAAAAATGCTCTATGAAATAAAAAATCATTACAAGCAGGACCAACGTCCTTGGGGCGAAGTTTTTTAACTCACTGTCAAGTATTTATCTAATCCTCGATGTTCTGATATATGCCATTCATTTGATATTTCTGACTTGGCTTTTTTCATTCATTTCTATTCTTCAAAAATTTCTGTTCAGTAAGAATCAAACATAACTCTTTCTTGGCGTAGTTTTTTCACAAAAACATTTATTTCTTTTAAGGATCGTATGTACAAGAATGGAAAAAATTTTAAAAACGAAATAACGGTAATGTCTCAAAAATTTTCTATGAATGTGTATAGATATTTGATTGTTCTAGATAGAAAACGTCGAGACGAGTATTTTGAAAAAAGAAAAGAAAGAAAAAAGAAAAAAATCCGTTGAGTAGTTTGTCAGATATTTAACACAATATATTTACACAAACGATTGCACATCTCAGGAAGCGCTTGGCCCATTGCACCCATCCAAAATACCAACTTAGTATTATAAGAGATAGGATTATACCGAAATTCAACTTGCAATCTCCATTTTTTCTTAAGTTATCGTGCGTACAAAATTTTTTATGAAAAAACAGAAGAACGGCAATATCTTCAAGTTTTGTATTGAAGGGTATACATATGGGGCATTCCATGTCAATTCGACCGGTTTAAACCCTGACCATCTCAGATTCGTTTCATTTTTTTTCATGATTCTACTCGATGAAAAATCCACTCTGATTTTTTTTCAGATTTTTTTTATCAATTCTTCAATTTTTTATCAATTTTTGAAGTATATTAACGAAAGACCCATTTTGAAAATCTGAAAAAATTCACAAAAATTTTATGCTACCAAAAAGTTCTTTCAAGCTATTTTTTAGAGTGGAAATAGAAATAACACACCCTACGCTAGCCCTATTTCGGTATGCGCTAGGAAAAAAATTACATTTTATCTATGGAATTTACGTTAACGGAAGTGCTGAATCCGAATCCGACGTCGATTTTTACAAGTTGTGGTCAGGTCTATTTATTTATAACATTTTTATTGTTTAATCGATCATACCATGGAAACGCTTGCAGATAGAGAAAAAAATTTCAAACAAAAGATGTTTGTTATGTAAAAATACACATTTTTTATCATATAACTTTTTCTCCTAACTGTTGAAGACAACGTTGAATTATATATACTTGCACACAGTCACTCACCAATAAATATACTACCCATACATTCATGTACATAAACACCCAGTACTCCCAATTCTGTATTGAACCCAATTTAGTCTTCTGAAATATACTGGACAGTACAGTCGTGTTTACTCTATGTTGTCTTGTCTTTATTCATCTCACACCACTATTCCCTGCATCAGTTTTCCACAGGTTAAGGGCCCAGGGATTCGGTTGAAAAGTGGTTGTGAATAAAGTTGATAAAGCTCAAGTAGTTAATTAAAGTCAGTTTAAGGTTTTGGAAAATAGAAGATTCAAATAAATTTGTTTTTTTTGTCAAGTTTGGAAAAGAAAGAAAAAAAAAACCGTAACAGTTCGTGTGGTGCCAAGATGGAAAATTCAAATTCTGTTGCCAATACGTTCGGTATTACTAAATTAAATAATGACAATTATGAGTTGTGGAAATACGGGGTGATTTATGGTTTATGGGAGGTGATCTCGGAAGATCCGCCAACGGCTGCAGGGCAACTTCCGGCTTGAAGTGTTCGTGATTGCAAAGCGCATGCAATCATAAGTTTGCTTGTGGAGGATTCTCAGGTGACTATCATCAGGAACAAAACAACGGCGAAGGGTGCATGGGAGGCCGTGCAGGAGTACCATGAGAAGGCATCGGAGACGAACATTATTTTGATGTTGACACAATTATTTTGCACAAGGCTGGCGGAGGACAGCAACATGGAGAGTCATCTTGCTGATATGGAGGATCAGATTCAGAAGTTGAAAGGGCACGGTCAGGTTTTTACGGAAAAGACCGTTATAGCTTTGATTTTGAATAGCCTTCCAAAATCATATAGCTCCGTTCTAACGGCTTTTGAATTTTGTAATAACGCTGATATCACATTAACTTGCGTTAAAGCCAAATTAATCGGTGAATTTAGAAGGTGTCGAGGTTAATCTGTATTAGAAGCGTCTTCAAGTCTAGCACTCAAGGTCAACGGTCGAGGAAATCAGAAAGTTTGTTTTTTTTGTCAAAAGCCAGGCCATTTCAAGCCACAGTGCGAAAACTACTTGAAATGGAAAGGGAAGAAGGAAAAAGAAGGTCATCGACCACAGGCCAGAAGAGCAGAGGAGAAATATGGGGAGACATCAACATCGTTTCAAGATACAGCGTATTGCGTAGGTTCGGTCACGGACAAATTTGTTTGGGTCATTGACTCCGGCGCGACGAGTCATATGACAAATAATATTGATTTCTTCACCTATTTAAATACTGAGTACCGATCATCTGTTCGTGTTACGAACCAAAAGTCCAGCGCTGTCTATGGAGTGGGGAACGGAGAAATAAAATGTTTCAACAGAAGAGGAGAAGAGAGTTTACTTAAATTAGAAGGCGTATTGTATGTTCCTGATTTTGATTCCAGTTTAATTTCGGTTGGGGTGTTTGACCGCAAAGGCTATCGTATTTTGTTTAAAAAGGGGCGGTTGGTCATTTCAGACAAAAATAAAGAAGTTGCAGTCGGCGATGCTTACAACGGCATGTATGCATTGAGATTGGCTCAACGGGCTCTGATAGCGACAAGTGAGCATGCAGATAATTGTATTCACATATGGCATTCGCGATTTGGTCATCGTGATCCTGAGCCAGTGAAATTGTTGGCTAATAAAGGGCTTGCTTTAGGTATTACTATCAAGCCTTGCGGCGTGAAAAGCTACTGCCAGAGCTACATTCAGGGAAAGATGCACCGAAGTCCATTTCCGAAGCTTTCGGAATGCAAATCGAATGCACCTCTGGACCTGGTACACACTGATCTGTGTGGGCCTCTGCCTACACCAACACCTGGAGGGCGCAGGTACCTGATGACGATCATTGATGACTGCAGTCGGCATACCAGAGTGTTCCTGTTAAGGGAAAAATCGCAGGCCGCTCAGGTAATCCGAGATTTTGTTGAGAATTGTAAAACTCAGTTGAATAAAAAACCGAAGGTCATCAGGTCAGACCGGGGTGGAGAGTTTACCGGATGTGAGCTTAAAAATTATTGGCAGAAGAATGGGATTAGATTGCAGCTGACTGCACCGTATTCCCCAGGGCAAAATGGAGTCGCCGAACGGAAGAACCGGTACTTGATCGAGGCGGTGAGAACGATGCTCATCAACGCTAGATTACCGGATAAGTATTGGGGTGAGGCGGTGGTCACTGCTGCTTATTTGCAGAATCGGTTGCCTACGAGAGTGAAGACGTTGATGCCGTACGAGCTGTTTTACGGGAGGAAGCCGGATGTATCTCATCTCAGGTCGTTTGGATGCAGGGTTTTTGCTCATGTTCCGAAGGAAAAACGATAGAAGTTGGATGAAAGAGCGCTGGAGTATACATTCGTCGGGTACTCGGTGGAGTCGAAGGCCTTCAGGTTGCTGGACCGAAACACGAGGAAAATTATCATCAGCAGATATGTGCAGTTCCTGAAGGGTGAACGTCATCATCAGAAAGTTCTCGTGAACTCTGGCACTGAGGGTCAGGATGGCATCAGGTCTCAAGAAGAAAAGCAGTTGGCTTCAGGGGAAGTTGTCCAAGTTCCAGAAGAAGACGTCCAGACTGAAGAACGTGCTGAAGATTCACCAATTCCCGAAGAAGATAACGCTCATGATAATGAAGTCATGGTAAATGAAAATGAGAGGAAGAATCATCATCAGAGGCTGTCTCTCGAAAGCATGCCGCTTGCAATGAGGCTGGAAAGGCTCAGAAATCAACATCATTCCGATGTCGAGAGCGGTGATGTAGAAGAGGTTCATGCAGAAGTAGCACTTTCTGCTGAAAACCAGGGGGAGCCAGGTAGCTACGAGGAAGCGATGGCGAGTAGGGATGCTGAGAAATGGAAGATAGCTATGCAAGAGGAATTGCAATCACTTTCAGACAATAATACCTGGAGTATTCAACCACTACCCAAAGGGAAGTCCGCAGTAGGCTGCAAATGGGTTTTCAAGGTCAAAAAGCACGCTGATGGACGACCGGACAGGTATAAAGCACGACTCGTAGTTCAGGGTTTTTCGCAGAAGTTCGGCTCTGATTACATCGAAGTTTTCGCACCTGTGGCAAGACATACTACTTTCCGTACGTTATTGTCTATTGCAGGCTATAGGCATTATCACATGAAGCACTTCGATGCGAAGACGGCGTTTCTCAATGGAAAATTGAGTGAGGAGATCTTCATGAAGCAGCCGCCAGGGTTTGAAAAGGCAGGGAAAGAAGATCACGTCTACAGGTTAAACCGAAGTATTTATGGTTTGAAGCAGGCAGCACGTGTATGGAATGAGACTCTTGATGAAGTTTTGAGGTAGTACAACTTCATTCCATGTGATGCCGATCCTTGTCTTTACAAGAAGAACGCTGGAGCTGGTGAAACTTTCCTAGCCGTTTATGTTGACGACATAATAGTGGCTAGTTCGTCAGTCGCAGAAATTAATAAATTGAGGATAAATTTGAACGAGAATTTCACTATCAACGATCTAGACAATATTCAGCATTATCTAGGGGTGGATGTTCGACAAGACAGAGAGGGGGACTTTTACATAAGCCCACCGCGATTTATCGAGAAAATTCTGACTGAAACCGGGCTACTTGATGCGAAGGACTCAAGTTTTCCGATGGATGAGGAGTACGAGAAGGTCAGAGCTGTATCACCAAAGATGAATAATACTCACTTCCAGAAGTTGATAGGCTCATTGCTGTATATTTCCGTCAATACTCATCCTGACATCTTAGCACCAGTCGTATTATTGAGTCAACACACTAAAGATACTCGACAAGTCGATTGGGTGGAGTGTCAACGAATTTGTCGTTATCTGAAGAAGACACGCAGTTATGAATTGCGTCTTTCCAATCATCGATTAATTGATAAAAACTTGATTGGCTTCGCAGATGCAAACTGGGCGGAATCAAGAGAGGATAGGAAATCCAACAGCGAGTTCTTATTCAAGTTGTTCGACGGAGTTATCAGCTGAAGTTGCAGGAGGCAAGATTGTGTCTCGATTTCTTCAACAAAAGCGGAGATCGTGGCACTCACAGAGGCGTCCAGAGAAGCGGTGTGGATCCTGAAATTGCTCGGTTTTCTTGGCGAAAACCGAAACGAACTAACAACAATTTTTGAAGAGAACTAGAGTTCCATAAGTAATCAACGCAATGGAGCTTTTAGCAACAGAACGAAACACATCGATACGATGTTTTTCTATGCACGAGACCCCGAGAGAAGAAACATTACAAAGCTGCTATGTTTTCGGAGCGAAGACAATGAGGCAGATTTTCTTACGAAACCAGTCGGATCGATAAAATTGAAGCGAATTGTTGAAAAAATAAACTTGAAGGCGTGGAGCGAGTCAGCTATTCAACAACGTTGAGGGGAAGTGTTGACGAAAACGTCGAATTAATATACTTGCACACAGTCACTCACCAATAAATATACCCATACATTCATGTACATAAACACCCAGTACTCCCAATTCTGTATTGAACCCAATTTAGTCTTTTGAAATATACTGAACAGTACTGTCGTGTTTACTCTATGTTCTCTTGTCTTTATTCATCTCACACCACTATTCCCTGCATCAGTTTTCCACACTAACTGCGATAGATAAAGGGTTATCATGGATGGGAGGGAAGTGGGCAGCACGTTAACACTTGCGCGGATGCTGGTGCTCCGATGCGTTTATTGGCAAACTCGATCGAGATGGAGGAGAATGGTTCAAAAGAAAAATGTTCATCATTGAATTTGACATATAATTGATGATTTGCCATTTGACCCGTCAATTTTTTATGAATTTTTTGAATTTTTTTTTGACAGTGTTGTTACGTTCAACAAGTTGCCAAACGATGCTTTTTTCGCTTACAAGTAAAAGAAAGGACTTTTCGTTTACGAGTAAACTAAAAGGAACTTTTCAGCACGAGGTGTTGGTAGCAGCAGTATCAAAAAAGTTTGTTTTGGCCTTGTGACGAAAATAGCTATTTGCCTGAATATCTCGAAAATTACTGGTCCCATTGATTTTGTTTTTTTTTTTAAATACTCGTCTTGTTTTTCTTTTCTTTTCTTCACAAAAATCAAACAAAAACTTCGAAACTTTGAGCCAGGAAATTCTATAGAAGATCGATCAATATAATAAGTTGTATACAAAAATCAATTCTATTGACTTTTTCTATAGAATAGTTTCCATTGAACATTTCAATCGAACCGGTCAAAAACTAATAGAAAGTTCAATAAAAATTCAATAGAATTGTCGAGTGAATCCATTAGGGTTTTTTATGAAATTTTTCCAAACATATTCTTTTCTGAAAATTCCGTTAGATTCCTAATATGCAGTCCGATCATATTTTCAACAACTTTCACCCTGTCCTCTGCAACGAAAAACTGAAAATAATCTCCCATCTCCCGCCATAATCCTCGTTTATTATTATTTGTATCTCAATTCACCTTTACGTCTTTTCTTTTGTGAGAATGGTTTCGCCACAAAAGGCCGCAACGGATTTCCCGATAGTAGGTTTTATAGCGTGTCAACACGCTTGGTTTTTAGGGAGGTGGTAAAGGAGAGTAAAAGAGATGGAGTTGAAGTTGGGGTGCGTCCTGTACACGCAATCATGTAAGAAAAAAATCGAAGGTTTGAGGTTTCTCTGATTTTTATTTTTACTCTTTCACGTGAGATTTTTGTCGGGGGAAAGAACAACATGGGTTAAGCGGCACGGCACGCTAATCCCGTGGTTACGCTCACGCCTTCGCATTTAACGGGTAATCTGAGAGCTCAACTCTTCCCCCAGGTTATTGAGAATTTTGATTTGGATTTTTTTCCTCTCTCACAACCCTTCAGATCGAGAAGATTGGAGATAATCTAGAGACAGGCACTGATGAACTCTTCGAGAAGAAGCTGATCTTCTTTTTTCATCGATAGCCCAAATTCATGTCTTCCCAATTTTGTCCTTTTCTGACAATTAATCAAGGGAAAGAAACTTGACTGTCAACCCCTTCCTCATACCTTTTTTAAGAGAATTTTCCTAAAGAATCAGAGAAGAAAGTTCTAATTTTCATTAATTCTTACTTGAATCAAGTGTTATTTTTTTTCTTTTTTCGTATTTTAAGGAAATTTTGGGTCTCGAATGTAGAACTTTCAGCTTCTTCACATAAGAACTTTAAGGTATTTAAATCAAGGATATCTGAGTACTTAAATTAAGAATATTCGCATTCTTGAGCTGATGCTTTTTCCGGTCCAGAAATTAATCTACTTATATTTATAAAACCTTTGTTTTTCAAGCACATCACCTGATACCATGAGTAATGATCATTAAATTAATGTTCACTTGTTTCAAAATTTTATTCGCTTCGGATGTTTCCGTTTAAGAATAGAAAGATTCTTAATTCAAGGATTCACCGGTTCTTGATCTACGAACTCTGCTTACTTGAAATAGCGGATATACATTGACGGACCCTTCGAAAAGAAACTAATAATTTTTTTCATCCCTAGCCTAAACTTCGTTCTTCCCAATTTTCGCTTCCGAATGGAAGCATTGTAATCGTGCTGTTTTCACATTCTTTAATTTTGATTGGAAATGATGCAGAATGGTCTGAAACGTAAAAATACGAAGTTTGGCGACCATGTCTGTCGGTGTCAATGTCCATCGCCACCTTCCCGGTGGTCAATTTTGGTAAAATTGAGTAATTAATTGACTAAACTTATTCAAAAAAATCTGCAATTTTGTCAGATTATAGTACTTAACTAGGACTAACTCTGGGCAAAATTTCAGCCCGATTGATCGGATAGTTTTTGAGAAAAAGCTATTCGTTTTTAAATCGTTTTTCGCTGATATCTTCGAAGCTAGTCAACCGATTTCAATTTTTTTTTCTCAAAATATTCGTTTCGATGGCTTCTATCTGAATCAATCAAAACATATATACCCGTTCATACAAAGTTTTCGAGATATTCCCATTTTTCCGTTTTTTCATAAAAATCCTTGTAATCACTCTAGCTTGTGCAAAAATTGAGATATCAACTTGAAATTTGGAAAGAATCTTCCCTTCATGATAGCAATCCTTCCTGTTGAAAATGAGCTCAATCGCATGAGTAGTTTCCGAGATATTCGACTTTCTCTGAAAACCTTTTATGTGTAATAGCTTATCAACTACGCAATCGATCTCACTTTTTTTTTAAATATTTGTTTCGATGCCATCTATCTAATCAATTAAAACACATATACCTGTTCATAGAACGTTTTCAGAGAAAGTCAAATTACTACGGATCCATTCGGAAGCTTACTACCAATGGAATTGGTAGAAATGAAAGAAAGAAAAAGAGTTATAACACATAAAGTAACGGTCAGATGGCTTCTGCCAAAAAGGCTCGAACCCCTGCTTGTTTTCTTTTCCAATAGGCGATCAATAAAAAGATACTAGACTGTCAACCCCTTTCTCATAATTCTCTTTTTCAAGAGAATTTTCCCAGGGAATTAGAGAAGAAAGATAAATTCTCACTCATTCTTATTTGAATCTAGGATAATTGTACTTGAATGGTGATTTGCTCTGTTCTAAAATTAATTTACTCATATTGACCGATCCTTCGTTATTTAAAGGATATCACTTGACACCTTGATGCAAGTAATGTTCAATTCTATCAGAATTCTATCCCCTTCCAATATTCTCAGTTCAAGAACGCAAACGTTCTTAATTTAACAATTGAACTTTTCCTGATTTAAGAAGTTTCCTTGACATTAATGAAACCTCTGAGAAGAAACTAATAATTTTTTTCATCGTTATCCCAAATTCCGTTGATCCCAATCCAGTCCTTTTCCAACAACTAATCAACAGAAAAAACCTGACTGTCAACCCCTGCCACATACACACAGCAACGTTAATGTTAAGGGGATAATGAAGGTACTGATGGGTGAATTTTCAGGGTAGTAATAAGGCCCGGCTCTCATTCCACCCCTCCCTCCAAGAAACGAAGGGACAGAAAGCTCCCTGCTATGCTAGTCACGTTTCCATCCGCTGACAGCTGTGGCTTATACGTATGACGCCCGTATCACCCCAAAATTTCATGTTGCGTCAAAACCTACCTTTAATACCCAGGAATGCACTTCACCCCCTCATCACCGTCTCCCTCCCCGAATCCGCTTAATACGACGAGAGAGAATCTCCACCTAATCTTCGAAAAATTTCCAAGAGGTCCATCACTATGAGCATCGGAAAAGAGTAGAACACATATGTCTGTAACTACTAGCCACTTTTTCGGATTCATCTCACCCGGTATTTATTAAACTCAATGAAAGGGTTCTAGATTGGCCCGCCGGTTGGTAAAGACCCCACGAGATAAGAGAGCCTTGATTTTACCCATTTGAGTCATCGCTTTCAACCCCTCCTTTGGCTTTTCGTAATTATTGATTTTCCAAACTGCTTTTCTCCCCCTTTCTAACTTTATACAAGCATTCGCAGGAAAGGTCCAGGACATACTAGAAAGCGGGTCTTTGTCCCTTTCGCTACTCCCTCATTCCATTCACATGTGGTGTCAATAATGTTTTTTTTTTTTAGGTGGTAGGAAGAAGGTGGAGATAGTAATGTTGAATAGCTAGGGAAATTTTCGGATGGATGGACTGTCAGATAACTAGCCAACTTTTTCTAGAAGTGCGACTATCTATTCCTTTCATGCATGACGAAAATTATCTACTTGGCAGGAACTTGGACGGGATATCTCTAGACATGGCTAGAGAAGGTGCTCGAAATATTTCGCGAACTGCTAGAAAAATTAGGCCATGTCTATCCTGATCAATGACAGAATAACTCAGTCTAACTATTCCTACCAAATTGCTAATATTCTTTCCCCGCAATGAAAAAAATTTTAAACATCACCTCTGCCAATACTGGACGGTGACATGGACATGCCAGGTCGATTGCCATCGAAATTCCTCTCCTGAATCTTCATAACGTCCTGACCACCCGTCGTAGTAGAAATATCACCAACGGCAGTGGTAGTTGTAGTCGTATTCGTTGTAACGCAACTAGCCGTGCATCCGCTAATGCCACTATTGCTCCCATTCTTAGAACTGGCGTAACTACTGGTGGAACTGTTACTTCCACTGGAGCTGCTGACAGCAGTGACACTAACAACTCCCTCCCTGGTGATGTCTTGTATAGCACTGGCTGCTCTCGAGCCAACACCAGCTGGTTGCAAAATCGTGTATTGCTTGGAGGTGTTAATTTCGGGACTTGCAGCTGGTGGTAGTCCAGTAGCTGGTGTTTTCGATGGAGTTATTTTTGAAATACTCTGACTCTGATGCTGCTCCTCTTTCGGTGATTTCAACTGTAGAAGCGATACAGAGGTGTTTTTCTCCTCGCTGGAGGGCGGGATAACCGGTTGTGGGACTGGCATTACCGGGCCTGGAACTGGTGTGGGAAAACCGACGAACGTTGCTAATGCTGGGTAAGGACCGATTGGTGGGCTCGACGTTGATGCTGATGGTGTTCTACATACTGGCTTCGTGTGGTCTGTGTTTGGTGGTCTGAAAGCTGATGATGAGTACGATGTCGCTGAGGTTGGGGAAAACAGGTGTCTTCCGGATGGTGATGATGATGATCCTTCTGCTGTGCTATCTTTGCTCTTGTCGTCTGACCGCTGGTCTCCCTCGTCGTCCTTCTCCGCGAGGGGATCGGACATGTCGATTTCTAATTCATTAGACGAGTCATCGACGAGTTCGTTGAAATCTGGAGGGTCGTAGCGGGAATACTTCTCGTTAGGCAATCGTTCGATTCTGTCTTTCAAGCTTCTGCTCTTAAGGCTGTTCTGCACAGGACAATCTGCCTCCATTCTCATTACATCCATGTCTTTTTTAGTTTTCAGCTGCTGCGGTCTTATCTGCTGGAAGGACCTTCTATCCTGCCCGCGGAAGGTTATCACGTCCTTCAAGGAACATCCTGCCTCGTTGCTCGTCGTTGATGATGTTGATACTGAGCATGGTGACAGCTTTGGCGTGTCTTTCTTCTCCTCGAAGAGATTCTCGAAGTTGGACTCGTAGCGATCGTCATCAGATCCACCACGCTGGTACAAACCACCACTAGGTCCCGGCCAGCTTCCCGATAAACTCTTCAGCGCTGCCTCAGTCTCTCTAATCAGTGTCTCGTCGTCCTCCGGCTCTTCTGAATTCTTGCTAGCTTTTCGCGCTGGACTACCGCAATTACTCGACGCAAACACACGCTTCTTCTGCGGTAGCATTGTCTTATCACTGTCTGATTGCTTTCTCATGCTAATATCATCATCACGGATACTTTTTCTTCTTCTCTTCAATGCAGCATCCGATAGTTCTATGTCTTGAGAATTACTCATTTGTTGTTTTTTACCATTCAGTGATGATGTGTGTTGCATTGTTTTTGGTATTGACTCGGCCTCGAGTTTCCTTTTTTTGAGATGTGCCATTGCATTCTGGCCGCCCGGCACGCTGGTCAGTTCCACCCTGGAACAACAAAAATTCCCAGGTGAAATAAGACCAATTTTTGTTTTATTTTGTTTTCTTTTCTTTCAAAACTTCAATTCACTTTTTTCATCCACTCGCGCGTTGACATCACCTTTTGTTTTTTTAATGTCTTCGTGGTCTTCCATCTCGGCACAACGGATAATTTAGGTTTTTTTTTTTTTTTTTTTTTTTGACCCAAATGATTTTCGAAAACCTGCCTAGAAATTATTTTTGAAATTCCTCCCCTTATTTATTTTCTTTTAGAATGTGACGAAACAAAAACCTGAACTCACCAGTACACAAACGGGGGAAAAAAAGGCACGCGCGTGTCGTAGGATTGCTCGAGAGCTACTGTGTGCTATGTTGAAGGGGAGAATTCAGTCGGGGGTAAAAGTTTTCACGTTGTTGGGTGGGAGAGGAGGAGAGGATGGAAGAGAGTGAGAGAGTCAGAGCAAACGTAAATGGGTAGGATGTTGTGGGGGGTGCCTGATGGAGGAGTGAAGGGGAAGGATAAGGATGTTTGAGTGAAGAAGGAGTGGGGCAGTTGGTGCGAGTGCGCGTAGTTGTGACAGGCGCTATTGGGGAATGACGTGGTGAATGGAGGGGCGGGTACTGCGCAATGGTTGTGGGTGGTATGGGGGATGGACTTGGTGAGTTGCGCGGCACTGGTTGTTAGTAAAATTGTTGGAGTGGGTGGGGGATGTATTGGCCACCTTTTACCTCCCTCTACTCCAACTACTGGTTTTTCTTTGGACCCCGGTGAGTATGCGCTTGCGAATAACGGGGGGCTTTGAGGATGACGGGGGAGGCGGAGGACCGGAGGACAGAAAAGGTGGTCGACGGCCGGGCAGAGGTCCTGAGTTACCCTGGATGCATCCACCACCATTACTAGGCCCCCCCACATTTCCCTTTTCCTCTCTGGAGTACCGATTTTGTACATAATCCCCCCTCTGGTGCAACCCCTCACCGGTACCTTGATTTTCAATTTGCTCTGGGTATCGATTGGATATTTTTTTCTTCAAGGATTTAACATGGTGGAGAGGGTGGGAGTCCCTGCAGAATGCAATTCGATAGCCAGAAGGATTTGTAGATGATGAACATGGCTGAGTGATCATCAAAGATTCGAGTAATAATAGAAGAGGATCGACTGTCAACGACCTCGCGACATTATTAGCAACCCCCGAGGGTCGCCCGTCCGATAACCCGAGTTTTGTTAATTCCTTCCAACCTCAGAATTGAAATAACGTCACCGAATTCTGTCGAAGGACGGTGGCATAATTGATGACCCTTCATCCGCAATTTCCATCCTCAAGTACTTTTCCCCTCCTTTAAAGTCGCTCAACGACGCCTACGGGGTCATTAATTAGAGACTCTCAATGGAGTAAATAAAAAAAAAATCTTCCTTTCCGCAAGCATGCACCAGGAATTATATGGAACTAAGATCGAAGATTTCACTAGTTGTCTGAAGACACTGGAGCGAAGGATCAGCGTTAGCGCTTGGTTTAGACTCTACTCTTCCAGGACTCGAAAACCCCGAGGAGATCCCACCCCTCAAACCTTAAACCCCTGCCCATCCCTTACTTCAAATAATCTGTCCTTGTTCAACTCTCGTGGCCCTACCCTTAGAGAAAACCCTCTGGAATATCTTGAGTTTTAGAACCAGAGAGCTTGTCTCACTCACACTCACCAGATGAAGGGTGGAATCAAGGTGGGAGGTATATACGGATCATCCAAAATCGTAAGTTAAATCGCAACCGTTGGCTCAAGACATTAGCACTTTTATTTACCGACCACGAGTTTCTTTCAACTTTGAGAAATGAGGAGTGGATCGATCTTACTACGAGCTTCTGGTGATTCTGAGGGTATATACCTCTCTTGAAACACTGTGCCAGAGGCCCGTGGGGAGTAATTAGGCGGTAATCCTTGGGTACACGGTGGGAGCGCGTGGTGATGGGATCTTTCGGGCAAGCGAAATTTCTTGACAAAATTCTGATGATCTTTTGGAGGATAAGGGGATCTTATTGACGTAGCTGTCATATTGAAATGGGTTTTTACAGATCATTATTTATCGGAAATTATCGTCTCTTCCAGATGACACATTTAAAAGATCACCCGGATTGAGGGTCCTCAAGATCTCCCTACAAAATACAATTAGTCATAAGCTTCTTTTGACCGAGAGATAATGGCCCCAAGATGTCAAGGTGAGTCGAAACAAATTATACAATTCTCATACGCATATCAATCGTGAGCCCTAGGCATGAAAGGATGCACGTGGAGGTGATGATGGAATGTTATAGGCAAGCACAATTTCTCGACAAAATTTGGACAATCTCTGGAAAGGAAAACAGATCTCAATGAGGCAGGTGTTGCATTGGAATGGGCTCCTATACATTATTTTTCCCCAAAAATTTGCCTGTATTTCGAATGGCACAATCAAAAGACTATCCGGATCAACAGTCATCAAGATATTCCTTTAAAATACAGACCAGTATCATTGAAGCCCACAAATTAATTAGACTCAAACTTCTCCTAAACACTCGTTAATGGTCCGAAAGTTTCAAGAGAAGTTTTGACAAATGGTATGTTTTAAAAAATTATATGTACATAGTGATGAAATCTTCTAAGCGAGCACAAATTCCTACCAAAATTTGGACAATCGTCCGGAAGAAAATTAGATCTGCTGACATATTTGTCACGCAAACATAGGTCCCTACATATTATTCTTTGTCGAAAATTTTGCTACCTTTCAAATGACACATTCAAAATACCACCCGGATCAACGGTCCTCAAGATACCCCTCAAAACACCCAGACAAGTATTATTGAATCCCACAAATTAATTAGGCATAAGCTTCTCCTGACCAAGAGATAATGGCCCAAAGGTTTCAAGATAAGGTTAGTCAGGTTATACAGTCTTTATATCCCATACCCTTCCTAAACACTAAGGATCGTAGGATTAGAGTATTAGGCAACGTCACGTCACTAAAGTCTAAAGAGCCTCCTTGGTACTGGTGTGCACCAAGAGATAGCCTCCGAAAGTTCTGTCACCCCTCCTTCCCATTCCGCCCTACAGCATCATCTACAAGACCTTCTTCTCCTTCACGTAAAGTAGCACAGGAGGCAGACCTCTCTCCTGACAATTCCAATTAGATAAACCACCACCGGATCACAGCTCTTAGCGGTTAGGCTTGCCCCCGGATTTCCCTTACCTCATCCCCCCGTACTCTAGGACTATCTAAGTCTATTGCTGTAGTGTTCATAGCCATCGGGGGGAGTATCGAAACCTATTCCGTTCATTCTCGAAATATCGGTGTTAACGTTGCGGTCGTGGTCAGATTTCTCATGATTCGCAGGCAGCCGGAAGTGGTTGCTCCAATGGACGCCCAACGATCGTCAGTTTGTCACGGAGTTTCTAACATTGGGGTAGATAGACTATCGGATGCCGGGTGATTGGAATTAGAATCATCATGAAACATTCATTCGTATTTTCGGAAATAGTTGTGGGGGTGATGGCGAATGTAGAAGAGCACTGAATTCCATTCCCGATAGCTGAACTGTATGATGAAAATATTTTACGTTATCGGATGAAAGCTCATTTACTGTGATAGGAGATAAGGAATAGGCTAGGATCAGTCGAGCATGGCCCAGTGTTGGCCATCACTGGGCCTGCCTCAACCAATCTTGGTCCATCCCTGATCTATCAGAGTAGATACAATCCAATCAATAATAGAGTAGCTCATTGATAGCTGAATTCACCACCGACTGCGATGAGAATCTTTAAGATTCGGATGCAGGCAGAAGTGGTTGCTCCAATGGACGCCTAACGATCGTCAATTTGTCTTGGAGTTTCTAATATTGGCGTAAATACACTGTCGGGTGTCATTTCATTAGAATTAGAATCATCATCTGGGGGCGACGAAGAATGTAGACGAGCACTGAATACCATTACTGGCAGCTGAAATGTGTGATGACATTATTTTAGAGTCAGATGAAAGCTCATCTACTTTGAGCGAAGATAATAAATGGGTTAGGTCGGCCGAGGATGGCCCAGTGTTGACGAGCGCTGGATCCATCTCAGCCTGTGGCCCTCAGCCTTGGCCCATAGTTGATCTTTCATCAGGGTAGACCCGATTAAATCAAGTCATTCATATTTGATACAAGATAAACAATGGGCCAAGATTGGCTCAGCACTGGCCAACATTGGGCCACCCTTGGCCTACTCTCTAGTATTTCCCATGCCCTACCAGACCAGTATCAGCAGAATGCGTCAACGTCTACGATCACACCAAGGATAAAATTAATCAACGGCTCGAGATTTTTCCAAGCACATTCACCTCACAAGTCATTTGGTTAAAGGAACACCCGGGGGTGCCTGAGTCGGATAATTTAAGGCTCTCTCATGCGTGGATAATGTGCCGCGCCTTTGGTCCAAATGCAGCCCCTTTGGCACCACGTGGGTATACGCACGACACTTTTGCCTTTTCGCACTTTCTTTCTTACGTCTTTATCCCTCCTCTCCAACAGCACGCTGGTGCTGAGCTCGTGGCTGATGTACGAGCTGGAAGTTGGGGTGTAAGTGAGCAGCCCGTGAAGGCAGAAGAAAACATTTCACCCCTTGGACTTGCTTCAGACTGGAATGGGGCGATGAGTTAGATTAAAATTGGATGTTTTGGAGATCTTTTGTTGATTCGGTGGGTGGAGTGGTGCATCCGAGAGGACAATTGATGATTTTAACCATCATTAGAGATGCTGATGCTGAGCTCTCGTGGGCAAATGAAATAAGGATTGCGGACCCTAGCCTGTTCATCTTCACTCTCTCAGCATTGATCCCCGATATGTCAACCAAGAGGATAAACCCAAAATTAAAATTAAAAGTTGGAGTATATGATGCTTTGTCAGAGCACCATTCGAAGCTTCAAGTGTTCGTAGAATATTTTTTTCGTCCACCCCCCTCTGATTTAACGAGGCAAGAAGTGGACACACTTGACCCAAACGAATAGAGGGATGAAATCATCCCTTAACGATACTCATGATTGGCTTGATTTTCGAAAGGGAATAGTCCACCGATGTCCCTTGCTTTTTTTGGGGACACTGATCTGGTCGCTCTGGTGAAAGGTAAGAGAGCGATGAGAGATTTTAAAGCAGACTCATGTCGTGTGGAGGGTTCTCTTTTTTATTTTTCATTCTTTCTTGTCCACTTTCCCTTTTCTTTTTTTTCTGGAAGAAAAGAACTGGTCTGTGACTGGGACAGCTGCCCAGTTGGCCATCACTCCATCGTCTAGGACAACTCTGGCTCCAGGGAATTCTGCCCTTACTCCGAACTAACAACGTCCATCTTGCAGTATTTTTTTCCGTCTTGACGGGGAGGGGGGGGGGG